>NW_007260497.1:250991-253337 GCF_000164805.1 Carlito syrichta
AAAAAAAAAAAAAAAACAAAAAGACTAGGAGGTCAAGGCTGCAGTGAGTCATGACTGCACCACTGCACTCCAGCCTGGATGACAGAGCAAGACCCCCCTCTCAAAAAAAAAAGTGAAGTCCCAAGGAAATAAGCGATGGAAAAGTAGACCCTAGTCAACACAAACATTTCACTTCTTTTTGGTGGGGAAAGGGCTATTATTTATTTCAATAGTTTTAGGGGGTAAAAATAGTTTTAGTTTTTTGTTACATGGACGTATTGTACACTGGCGAAGAATCTGGACTTTAAGTGTACCCACCACCCTCACCTGAGGACACTGTACCAGACAGGTGATTTTTTATCCCTTCCCCCTTTCCCACCCTCCGCCTTGAATCTTCAGCGTCCATTATACCATTTACATTTTTTTCCAATGGACTGAAAACATATACAAACACACACACACTATGGCTCTGAGGCAGAGTAGCTAGCACAGGTTAGACACAGATAAATTTCCCTATCTAGGTAGGTTTTAGGAAGCGTTCAGAGATTTTTGAAATTACATTTTAGTGCAGGTCACACTGGCAGCCTACCCCACCCTCCCAGCCAATCAAAAGAAAACCCCATCACATGCTAAGATTAAGACAGTCCAACCTTTCAGCACATAATCACTAAACATTCTTCAAGTTCCCTGCTGAAGGTAAAGACTCAACCCCATTCTCTTCCCAGTTTGTTTCCTGAACAAGTTAACCTTCAAGATACAGATCCCATTACCATGGCAGCAGTCACGTGACAATCCCACCCAACTGCCTGCAGTCCATCACCCTATGTCAGTACCTGTACTTGCCTGCCCCTTCATGATGACCTGGAAAAGACCACTATCTTAACGACCTGCCCCCAGCTAAGGGAAGATTTAAAAGGCATTCCACACCTGGGTCAATGGTTCACTCCTATAATCCCAGAACTTTGGAAGGCCAAGGTGAGAGGATTGCCTGAGCCCACGGGTTCGAGACCAGCCCAGGCAAATTGGTGAGACTTCATCTCTACAATAAATCAAAAAATTAGCTGGGCGTGGAGGCAGGTGCCTGTAGTTCCAGCTACTTGGAAAGCTAAGGCAAAGGATCTCAACTGCACTCCAGCATGGATGACAGAGTGAGATTCCAACTCAGAAAAATAAATAGGCCTGGCGCAGTGGCTCAAGCCTATAATCCCAGCACTTTGGGAGACCCAGGTGAGAGGACTGCCTGAGCCTGGGGGTTCAAGACCAGCCTGAACAACTTGGAGAGACCTCAACTCTACAATAAATAAAAAAATTAGCCGGAGCTGGGCTCAGTGGCTCAGCCTGTAATCCCGCGCCTTTGGGAGGCTGAGGTGAGTGGATTGCCTGAGCCCACAGGTTCGAGACCCGCCTGGGCAGCGAGACCTCATCTCTACAATAAATAAAAAAATCAGCCAGGCATGGTAGCGCGTGCCTGTAGTTCCAGCTACTTGGAAGGCTGAGGTGGAAGGATCGCCGGAGCCCAGCAGGTCGAGGCTGTGGTGGCCGGGAGCAGCCAGTGCACTCCAGTCTGGGCGACAGAGTGAGACTACAACTCAAAAAAAAAAAGAAAGATTAAATGAGATAATTCTTAAAGTGCATGACAGCCACCACTTAACAAATGTTATTATTACTTTTCTGACCCAAGAATTCTCTCCTTTTTATTTATTTATTTATTTTTATTTTTTATTTTTTTTTGAGTCAGAGTCTCACTCTGTCACCCAGGCTGAAGTAGAGTGGCACGCTCACAGTCACTGCAGGCTCGACCTGTTGGGGTCAGGCGATCCTTCAGTTTCACCTTCCAAATAGCTGAAACTACAGACGCCATCTCACCTGGTTAGTTTTTGTGATTTATTGTAGAGAGGAGGTCTCACCATGTTGCTCAGGTTGGTCTCCAATCCCCAGGTTCAGACAATTCTCTCACCTCAGCCTCCCAAAGTGCTGGGATTACAGGCTGAGCCACCATGCCAGGTCAAGAATTCTCTTTTAAATGTTAATTTATTGAACTGGGCGCAGTGGCTCACACCTATAATCCCAGCACTTTGGGAGGCTGAGGGGAGAGGATTACCTGAACCCTCAGGTTCGAGACCAGCTTGGACAATTTGGTGAGACCTCATATCTACAATAAATCAAAAAATTAGCCAGGCTCAGTGGCTCAGCCTGTAATCCCGTGCTTCGGGAGGCCAAGGTGAGTGGATTGCCTGAGGTCACGGGTTCGAGACCTGCCTGGGCAACTTAGCGAGATCTCATCTCTACAATAAATAAAAAAAAATTAGCCAGGTGTGGTAGCATGCGCCTGTAGTTCCAGCTACTTGGAAGGCTGAGGCGGAAGGA
>NW_007260497.1:253466-256487 GCF_000164805.1 Carlito syrichta
CCAACTCAAAAAAAAAAAAAAAATTAGCTGGGCATGGTGACACATGCCTATAGTTCCAGCAATATGGAAAACTGAAGCAGAAGAATCACCTGAGCCCAGCAGGTCAAGGCTGCAGTGGCCGTGAGCATGTTACTGCACTTCAGCCTGGGCAACAGAGTGAGACTCCATCTCCAAAACAAATAGGTAAATAAATAAATAAATGTTACTTATTTAGATGTCACTAATTTTTTTTCGAGTCAGATTCTTACTCTGTCACCCAGGTTGGAGTGCAGTGGCATGCTCACGACTACCACAGCCTTGACCTGCTGGGCTCAGGCGATTCTTCCTCCTCAGCCTTCCAAGTAGCTGAAACTACAGGTATGCACAAAATCACCCAGCTCATTTTTTGATCTATTGTAGAAAAAAGGTCTCACCAAGTTGCCCAGGCTGATCTCCAACCCCTGACCTCAGGCAATCCTTTGTCCTCTACCTCCCAAAGTGCTGGGATTACAGGCATAAGCCACAGTGTCTGGCTAGACAATAGCTTTTAAACATTTGTGAAAGCTATAAACTAAAGTTCACAGTCTAGGCTGTTGATTTACTATTTCTGTTTGGAAGGGTACTCAAGGTGGCAAACCTATTGGAGGGTATTCAAGGTAGCAAACTTACTTATCTGAGCATGACATGAAGACATTAGGTTTCCTATGTAGTTGCCTGAACACAAAGAGACCTAACCATCCAATCTTTAGAACTGATGCTATGACAATGACAAACCCCTCCCCCAAACTCTGCCTGTGCCCAAATGTTCACTGAAGCTTTACTCATTACTCCAGCCTCACCTTTTGTGAAAAATCTTTCCCACCTCCCCAGGTAGAGCAGGGCTCTTGCTTCCCTGCTCTGCTCCCTAACCCCAGACATATTCCTCTAGGACCACACCACTCAAGCCATCAGTCAGTCCTCTGTCTCCCTGACAAAGAACAAAAGAGAGCAGGGCAGCATTCTATTCACTTCCTGACATAATGTGTGCTAAATTAACAAAAAAAGAAAGCCGGGCTCGGTGGCTCAGCCTGTAATCCCGAGCCTTTGGGAGGCTGAGGTGAGTGGATTGCCTGAACCCGCGGGTTCGAGACCCGCCTGGGCAGCGAGACCTCATCTCTACAATAAATCAAAAAATCAGCCGGGCGTGGTAGCACATGCCTGTAATTCTGGCTACTTGGAAGGCTGAGGCGGAAGGATCGTCGGAGCCCAGCAGGTCGAGGCTGCGGTGGCCGGGAGCGGCCACTGCACTCCAGTCTGGGCGAGAGTGAGACTCCAACTCAAAAAAAAAAAAAACAAAAAAAACAAAAAAAGAAGTGCCTAAAATAAATACAGAAAATTGGAAGCAAAAAGTTCTACACAGGCAGAATGGAACTCTGAAATAAAGTTTATCCACTTAAGAGAACAAATACTATAACATTATGCTATTAATGGAAAAAAAAAGAATACAAAAATCCTATGTAATACATGACTATATCTCATCAACAAGGGTACCTGCATAATGAACATTTGTATACCTAACCCTGAATTGTACCCCACATCTTTAAAATAAAAAAAATTAAAAGTTTTTAAAAAATACATGACTATTTTATATATAAACAGTTACAGAAAACATTGCCTTGTTAGGTTGGTGGAATCACAAGAAACTTTTTCCTATTTTACAAAACAATGTTTTGCTGCTAGCATACTTGACAAAAAAAATGACATAAGCAAAAACAAAATCAAAATAACTGACTCAAGAAAGAGAAAATATTAACACATCAATAATTATTAAAATAAATTACTTGGCAGTCTAAGATCTATCTATAGGCAAGATTTAGCAAAGTATCAAAAAACTGCTCTAGAGAATAAAAGAAAAAAAACACCATCCTCATTGTCTAAGACTAGTAAGTAACACACCAGACTGAAGCTGCATAAGGACAGCACAAGAAGAGGAGACCAAAAAGCAAACGTAAAAGCAACAGATATCAAAATCCCAAATAAAATATTAGTAAACAGAGTACAGTAGTTTATCCCATAAATGATCTAACAGGGTATATCCAGAAACATAAACAAAAAACCATTCAACATTTAGAAAATCTATTAATGTCACATACTATACTAATAAAGGGGGGAAAATACGTATGATCAATTAACTAGATGCTCAGAAAACAGTTAATTCAGCATTCACTGACACTGAAAAAAAAACTTCCAATAAATAAGGTACAGGCAAGAACATCTTTAATTTGATTAAACATATCTACCATGTCATGATCGTATACTAAACATCATACTTAATGGTGAAGTTGGCCAGGTATGGTAACTCAAGCCTGTAATCCCAGCACTTTAGGAGGTCAAGATGAGAGGACTGCCTGAGTTCAGGGGTTCAAGACCAGCTTGAGCAACATGATGAGACCTCGTCTCTAAAATAAATGAAAACATTAGCCTCTATGGTGGTGCATGCCTGTGGTTCCAGCTACTTGGAAGGCTGAGGAAGAAGGAGCACCTGAGACCTGCAGGTTGAGGCTATGGTGGCCCTGAGAGTGCTACTGCACTCCAACCTGGATGAGTGAGACTCCAACTCAAAAAAAAAAAAAAATGATGAAGCCTCAAATATGTTGTTAAAATCAAACAACAAGTCATGGAAAGCCACTAATACCACTGTCATTCAACATAACACCAATAAGGTCCTGTTCAATAAACATGAAAGGGAGAAAGGGAGGGAAAGAAAGAGAAAAAAAACTTGGAGCAGTGGTTCACACTTATAATCTCAATACTTTGGGAGGCAAAGGCAAGAGGATTGCCTGAACCCAGGGGTTCAAGACCAACCTGAGTAACTTGGTGAGACCTCGTCACTGCAATAATTGAAAAAATTAGCAGGGTGTGGTAGCATGTACCTGTGGTTCCAGCAACTTGGAAGTCTGAGGCAGAAGGATCGCCTGAGCTCAGCCGGTTGAGGCTGCAGTGCCCAGGAGCAGGCCACTGCCCTCCAGCCTGGGTGACAGAGTGAGATTCCAACTCAAAAAA
>NW_007260497.1:256507-262689 GCF_000164805.1 Carlito syrichta
CAAAAAAAAAAAAAAAAATACTGAAACTGAAGCTGGGCACAGTGGCTCACACCTGTAATCCCAGCAATTTGGGAGGCAGAGGCGAGAGGACTGCCTGAGTCCAGGGGTTCAAGACTAGCCTGGGCAACATGACCAGACTTCATCTCTACCATAAATCAAAAAATTAGCCAGGCATAGTGGCACACTTCTGTAGTTCCAGCTACTTGAAAGACAGGTGGAAGGATCGCCTGAAACCAGCAGGTCAAGGCTGCGGTGGCCATGAACATGCAACTGCACTCCAGCCTGGGCAACAGAGTGACACTTTGACTCAAAAAACAAAACAAGCCGGGCTCGGTGGCTCAGCCTGTAATCCCGTGCCTTTGGGAGGCTGAGGTGAGTGGATTGCCTGAGTTCACGGGCTTGAGACCCGCCTGGGCAACTTGGCGAGACCTCATCTCCACAATAAATAAAAAAAAAATTAGCCAAGCGTGGTAGCGTGCGCCTATAGTTCCAGCTACTTGGAAGGCTGAGGCGGAAGGATCGCCAGAGCCACAGCAGGTCAAGGCTGCAGTGGCCAGGAGCGGCCACTGTACTCCAGTCTGGGCGACAGAGTGAGACTCCATCTCAAAAAAAATAAAAAATAAAAACAAAAACAAAATAAAATACTGAAACCAATCAGATGCAGTGGCTCATGCCTAAAATCCCAGCACCAACCAGGTTCAGTGGCTCAGCCTGTAATCCCGCGCCTTTGGGAGGCTGAGGTGAGTGGATTGCCTGAGCCCGCGGGTTCAAGACCCACCTGGGCAGCGAGACCTCATCTCTACAATAAATCAAAAAAATCAGCCGGCCGTGGTAGCGCATGCCTGTAATTCCGGCTACTTGGAAGGCTGAGGTGGAAGGATCACCGGAGCCCAGCAGGTCGAGGCCGCTCCCAGCCACTGCACTCCAGTCTGAGCAACAGAGTGAGACTCCAACTCAAAAAAAAAAAAAAAATCCCAGCACCTGGGGAGGCAGAGGCAGGAGGATGACTTGAGCCTAGGAGTTGGAGACTAGCCTGGGAAACACAGTAAGACCTCATCTCTACAAAAATCAAAAAAATTAGCCAGATAGGGTGGCTGGCGCATGCCTGTAGGTCCAGCTGCTTGAGACCCTGAGGCGGAAGGATTGCCTGGACCCAGGAGGTTGAGGCTTTGATGAGTTGAGATCATGCCAGGGCACTCTAGCCTGGATGACAAAGTGAGACCCTGACTCAAAAAAAAAAAAAATTGAAGCCAGAAAAGTAACTAATTTCAGATAATAAACAGCCTAAAAACAACTAAGTGTTCAAAGTGTCTCTAATTCTAACAGCAAAGACAGTTTTCTGCACCAACCACTTCCCTCTCTCTCTTCTCCTGTCTTCCTATAACCTCAAGAACTGGTCAATCTGTCTATTTTGACATAACCCCCAAAAGGGCTAAACTCTTTCCTATAAAAACTCAAAATCATTTGAGGACTGAAATATCCATCCTCACCTTGAGCACTAACAAATCAACAAATCCTAGGATGTCTTCAACCACAACAATCATTTCACAGTTTATAAAGCCTTTCCCCATATATGCTATCATCATTAACAAAATAACCCTATAAAGTCAATATTACCACTACCCACATTTCTAAATGAAGTAGATGCACAAATTGCCTAATTATCAGTCATATGTCACAAGTCAATGACACAATCAGGACTGCAAACCCTCAGCTTCTGAACCTAATCATCCTGACAGTGCCCCTACGTGACTACTATATTTCAACCATACAGCATCAGTCCAGAAGACGAGAGGGAGTTCACAACACATCAGCGCTCTCATCTAACACCTTTTCACTCACTATTTCATCCCTGATTTTAGAGCTGCCTTTAGTAACTCTCCCCTTCCCTGTAGCCACTCATGCTTTTTCTTCCCCAGAACTCCTTCAGATGAAGAGCAACTTGAAAATGGGGAAACAAGTATGAAGAAGGGTTGACAGTATGGTCCCCCTGACACAGGGGTCCCTGCACCCAAGAGAAAGGACTTAAGTCTCCTTCTATCTTCCAGCAATCATAGAGCAGGAAAACACCACGAAAAGTCTAGATCACTCTTCAACAGTGCTGACAAAAATCCTTTCCTGGAGGGCTTCAAATAACAGAAAAATGTAAAAGTACCAGTTTTTTAAACGATCCCGGGCTTCCAACTGGGCTCCCACTTCAAAGCTGATTCCTCGTCTGTTAGGTGGATGCTTTGTCATTTTCAGTCATCAACAGGGCTGCCTTTATTCTCCTGAAAAAGCCAATTAAATATTTATGAAACAGGCAAAGTCTGCCCAGAGTGTAGCATCACTGACTACACATAAAAAACAAACAGGCATTATTCACAACGCAAAGCTCCATGAAACCGTCAGCACCCTCATTCTAACACAAGTGTGCCCTCCACCAACCAGTTCCTATTCCTCTATCATACAGTATCCTGGGGTCTCTGGAACTGAGGAGACCCACCCTCAACAAGGCTTATCAAGGACTCAACTACAAGGTGCACCCCTCAGAACTTCAGAAGACAATTGCTCTCACAGTTAAATTCATTCATCTGCTGATGTATTTAACAAATATTTGCTCAGTGACTAAGAAAATAGTCAAGACCAAAAGAGACAACAGTTCCTGCTCTCAAAAAGCCTTCAGTCTGCTGAAGGAAGACAAAAATTTAGCCAGTAAACTGACAAATTAAATAACTTCAAGCTGTTGTAAATGCTATAAAATTTAAGAGCTACAGAGGAAGCACATAAATGCTGGGAACAGTGGCACATGACTATAGTCCCAGCTACTCAATAGGCGGAGGTGGAAAAATCCCTTGAGCCCAGGATGGAGTCAAAAACTAGCCTGAGCAACATAGCAAGACCCTATCTCTAAAAAGAAAAAGATTAGTTTGTTTTTTTTAAGGAGCAAACAAAAGCTTGAGACACTGATACCTAAGCCTACTTTTGGAAAGCTAAGCCAGAAAGATCTATTTAGTTATACTTTTTTGTTTTTTGAGTTGGAGTCTCACTCTGTCGCCCAGACTGGAGTGCAGTGGCCGCTCCCGGCCACCGCAGCCTCGACCTGCTGGGCTCCGGCGATCCTTCCGCCTCAGTCTTCCAAGTAGCCGGAATTACAGGCATGCCCTACCACTCCCGGCTGATTTTTTGATTTATTGTAGAGATGAGGTCTCGCTGCCCAGCCGGGTCTCGAACCCACAGGCTCAGGCAATCCACTCACCTCAGCCTCCCAAAGGCGCGGGATTACAGGCTGAGCCACCGAGCCCGGCTTAGTTATACTTTTTATTTATTTATTTTGAGTTAGAGTCTCACTCTGTCATCCAGCTGTAGTGCAGTGGCACTACAGCCTTGACCTGCTGGGCTCAGGCAATCCTTCCACCTCAGCCTTCCAAGTAGCTGGAACAACAAGCTCACGTCACCACGCCCAGCTAATTTTCGTGACTTATCATAGAGACAAGGTCTCACCAAGTTGCCCAGGCTGGTCTCGAACCCCCGGGCTCAGCAAATCCTCTTGCCTCAGCCTCCCAAAATGCTGGGATTACAGGCTGAGCCACCACTCCCAACCACTTTTTATTTTTTTGAGTTGGAGTCTCACTCTGTCGCCCAGGCTGGAGTGCAGTGGCACGCTCACAGCCACCCCACCGCAACCTCGACCTACTGGGCTCAAGCAGTCATTCCACCTTAGCCTTCTAAGTAGATGAACCATAGGTGTGCACCACCACGTCTGGCTAATTTTTCTTGATTTATTGTAGAGACAAGGTCTCACCAAGTTTCCAAAGCTGGTCTCCAACTCATGGGCTCAGGCAATCATCTCGCTTCCACCTACCAAAATGCTGGGATGACAAGCATGAGCCACCACGCCCAGTTACTTATACTTTCTTTGACCTATGGATATTTTCTACTTCTTGATTCCATTCTGACAATATATACTTTCCTAAGTAATTGTTCATTTCATTTCATAGAAGAATAGAATTGTACAAAATATTCTCTTTGAATTACTTTAACTGCCTTTGAATCTGAAATCACCAATTGAATCTCACCACTCTCAATCCTGTGTACTTCATTCAGCTCTCTTCCTTTTCTTTATCAAGACTTCTGGATCTGAGATTGGTAGTCACTTCTGTATGAGAAAAAAAATTTTTTTTTTTTTTTTTTGAGTTGGAGTCTCACTCTGTCGCCCAGACTGGAGTGCAGTGGCCACTCTCGGCCACTGCAGCCTCGACCCGCTGGGCTCCGGCGATCCTTCCACCTCAGCCTTCCGAGTAGCCAGAATTACAGGTGCATGCTACCACATCTGGCTGATTTTTTGATTTATTGTAGAGATGAGGTCTCATCAAGTTGCCCAGGCGGGTCTCGAACCCATGGGCTCAGGCAATCCACTCACCTCAGCCTCCCAAGGCACGGGATTACAGGCTGAGCCACCAAGCCCGGCAAAATTTATCTTTATGATTAGAACAGTAAACTCTTTTGACCAAAAAAAAAAGAATACTGAACTAAGGAAAAACAGCCACACAAAAGAACATTTCCCATGATCACTAAGGTAATTAATTTCTAGTGTTCCTGATGCAATTAGAGGGGCAGGTGGTAGCAGCCCCTCCGAGCTCTCAGGCCACCTCCCTGCAACAGCCTAACTCCCTCCTCCCACTAAACTTTGGCTTTATTTATTTATTTATTTTTGAGTCAGTGTCTCAATCTACAGCCGAGGCTGGAGTGCAGTGGCACTCCACCAACTGACAGCCACCACAGCCTCAACCTGCTGGGCTCAGGCGATGCTTCTGCCTCAGCCTTCCAAGTAGGTGGAACTACAGGCGTGCACTATCATGCCCAGCTAGTTTTTTAATTTATTGTAGAGACAAGATCTCACCATATTGCCCAGACTGGGGGAACTCCTGGGCTTAGGAAATCCTCTCACCTCCACCTCCCAAAGTGCTAGAATTACAGGCTGAGCCACTGAGCCCGGCCCAACATAGTTTTTTAGTTGATTACTTTTGAGCTTTGTTAATGACAGCTATCAAGCATTTCTGTCTTCATTTGTTTTGCTGTTTCCCAGTATCACCACTGCAGAATGGGTTGTTTAATGAATAACTTATCATCCTTCACATGGGTAACCCTTCACATTATACGGTTTTCTCATGAAATCACCAGCTGGATGATAGAGACTCCTACTCAGAAAATAATAATAATAATAATCTGACATATGCATAATCCAATCAGGAGAAAAGTCTTCACTTTGGCTCACCTGAGATGACATGTCAAACAAACTATCTTTATCTCTGATTTCATTCACAGCAAGTAATATTCTGGTTAATAGTTTGCCCTCCCAGATTACATGAAAAGGTGATGTCTGGCTGGGCTCGGTGGCTCAGCCTGAAATCCCCATACTTTAGGAGGCTGAAGCGAGTGGACAGCCTGAGCCCGCATGCACCTGTAGTTCCGGCTACATAGAAGGCTGAGGCAGAGGGAACGCCTGTGACCGGTGGGTCGACGTTGGGGTGGCCATGAGTGTGCCACTGTACTCCAGCCTGGCGACAGAGACTCTCCAGCTCCAAAAAAAATAAATCAGTAAAGCAAAAAAGAACAGGTGATGCCTGACAAGAAGGCAGAGTGGAACTGTACGGTCACTGAGCTATGATTATTTTTCAGGCCCAATGCAGGGTGCCAGCTCCCTTTCACAGAAGTTAATGCAATTTAATGTAATGAGGTGAAATGCTTGACTTTGAATCCCCAGCTCTATCCCTACTGCTGAATGAAACTGTGTAAATATTTTAATCCCTATGAATTTGTTTCTTCTGTAAAATGGGGATAGTGATGATAACAGTATCACTCCAAGCAATGAGTGTGATGATTGAGACAATCCACTGAAAGAGTCTAGGGCTGATACAGAGAACAACACAGTAGCTATTAATACTGTATTATTACAAATGAGGTGGATTGCTTGAGCCCGCAGGTTCAAGACCCGCCTGGGCAGCGAGACCTCATCTCCACAATAAATCAAAAAATCAGTCGGGCGTGGTAGCGCAAGCCTATAATTCCGGCTACTTGGAAGGCTGAGGCCAAAGGATCGCGGGAGCCCAGCAGACCGAGGCTGCGGTGGCCGGGAGCGGCCACTGCACTCCAGTCTGGGCGACAGAGTGAGACTCCAACTCAAAAATAAAAAATAAAGC
>NW_007260497.1:262717-265054 GCF_000164805.1 Carlito syrichta
GGAAGGCTGAGGTGGAAGGATCGCCGGAGCCCAGCAGGTCGAGGCTGCAGTGGCCAGCAGTGGCCACTGCACTCCAGTCTGGGTGACAGAGTAAGACTCCAATGCAAAAAAAAAAACAGTGCAAGCCAGGCTCGGTGGCTCAGCCTTTAATCCTGCGCCTTTGGGAGGCTGAGGTGAGTGGATTGCCTGAGCCCACGGGTTCGAAACCGCCTGGACAGCAAGACCTCATCTCTACAATAAATAAAAAAATCAGCCGGGCATGGTAGCACATGCCCGTAATTCCAGCTACTTGGAAGTCCGAGGCAGAAGGATCGCCGGAACCCAGCAGGTCGAGGCTGCGGTGGCCAGGAGCGGCCACTGCACTCCAATCTGGGCGACAGAGTGAGACTCCAACTCAAAAAAATAAAATAAAAATAATTTTAAAATTTTAAAAACTGCATACAAATCAAGGACAAAAAAGGCAAACAACTCACTTTAAAAAGGGTAAGTGTACAAAATGACAGATGGGGTTGCCAGGACAAATAGAAAGACAGAGACTTGCATAGTGGCTCACACCTGTAATCCCAGCACTTTGGGAGGTAGAGGCAAGAGGTTTGCCTAAATTCAGGGGTTTGAGACCAGTCTGGGCAACTTGGCAAGATCTTGTCTCTACATAAAATGAAAAAATAAGATGGGCTTGGTGATGTACGCCTGTAGTTCCAGCTACTTGGAAGGCTGAGGCAGGATTGCCTGAGTCCAGTCAGTCGAGGCTGCAGTGGCCGTGAGCATGCCACTGCACTCCAGCCTGGGCGACAGAGTAAGACTCAACTCCAAAAAACAAAAAAGAAAGAAAAGAAAAAAATGCAAATAAAAAACAATTTATCACTTCTCAATTTGGCAAAACATTTTTTTGTTTTTTTTAGTTGGAGTCTCACTCTGTGCCCAGGCTGGAGTGCAGTGGCATGCTCATGGCCACTGCAGTCTTGACTGGCTAAGCTCAGATGATCCTTCCTTCTCAGCCTTCCAAGTAGCCGGGACCACAGGCACATGCCACCACGGCCAGCTAATTTTTTGATTTACTGTAGAGATGAGATCCTGCCAAGTTACCCAGGCTGGTCCTGAACCCATGGGCTCAGGCAATCCTCAGTGTCTCAATCTATAGCCCAGGCTGGAGTGCAGTGGCACACTGACAGTCACCCCAGCGTCAACCTGCTAGGCTCCGACAATCCTTCTGCCTCAGCCTTCCAAGTAGCCGGAACCACAGGTATGCTCTACCATGCCCAGCTAATTTTTGATGTACTATAGAGACGAGGTCTTGTCAAGTTACCCGGGCTGGTCTCAAACCTGCGGGCTCAGGCAATCCACTCGCCTTGGATGCAAAGTGCTGGGATTACAGGCTGAGCCACCAAGCCCAGCCTAACACATTTCAGTAACACAAATTGGGTCACAAAACTTGCTTAGTTATGACATATTCAACCTGCTCAATAAATGCTATCTATTCCTTCAAGGAAGAACAACAACTGTGTTCAAGTCGGCAGATAAAGTGGCTACATTCAGCCAACCTGGAACTATAGGGGTGACAAGTGAACACTGGAATTGTTGACATGTTTTAAACATTAGCAGAGTTTGTTTTTTTTGAGTTGGAGTCTCACTCCGTCACCCGGACTGGAGTGCAGTGGCCGCTCCCGGCCACCGCAGCCTCAACCTGCTAGGCTCTGGCGATCCTTCCGCCTCAGCCTTCCAATAGCCAGAATTGCAGGCATGCGCTACCACGCCTGGCAGATTTTTTGATTTATTGTAGATGAGGTCTCGCTGCCCAGGCGGGCCTCGAACCCGCGGGCTTAGGCAATCCACTCACCTCAGCCTCCCAAAGGTGCAGGATTACAGGCTGAGTCACCGAGCCCAGCTATCTCAGCTTTCTAAAGAGTTTGAGCATTACTTCCCAACCACAAAAGACCTGAACTGGGAAGGAATGGATCATGATCAATTTGTGAATAAGTCAGGTAAATAAACTCTGTCTGTGGTAAAAGAGGATCAACAGATTGAGATCACAAATGATGGTGGCCTTAAGAGTATATGTGAAAACAGGCGCAGTAGCTCAAGTCTATAATTCAAGCACTTTGGGAAACCGAGGCGAGAGGATTATCTGAGTCCAGGGGTTCGAGACCAGCCAGGGCAAGTTAATGAGACCTCATCTCTACAATAAATAAAAAAACTAGCCGGGCGTGGTGGCGTGCGCCCGTGGTTCCAGCTACTTGGAAAGCTGAGGCAGAAGGATCGCCTGAGCCCTGCAGGTTGAAGCTGCAGTGGCCATGGGCATGCCACTGCACTCCAGCCTGGGCAACAGAGTGAGACTCC
>NW_007260497.1:265614-270871 GCF_000164805.1 Carlito syrichta
AAAAAAAAAAAAAAAAGTATGTTTGAGACAACTTCAAATCTCCGTGCGTACTTGATTACAGTCAAGGTGGAATATCCTGAGATTGCCTAAAAGCACTGAAAAGCCTGCTTCCATTTCCAACATCCTACCTTTGTGAAGCAAGATATTCTGCAGTGACACCAACCAAAATGAGATTATGGAGTAGACTGGACATAAACAACACACTTTGGGTGTCACTGTCTCCCATCATCCTCAGATGGAACTGAGTAGTTGCAGAAAAACAGGATCAAGGTTTGCACTGATTCTGCACTGGTAAGTTATATAATTATTTCATTTTATATTACAATGTAGTAATAATAAAAATAAAGTACACAATAAGTGTAATGTGCCTGCAACATCCTGAAATCATCCCCCCATGCGAAAAAGGTTGAGGACCCTTTTTTTTTTTTTTTTTGAGTCGGAGTCTCATTCTCTCAACCAGGCCGGAGTGCAGTGGCACGCACACAACCATCACAGCCTAAACCTGCTGGGCTCAGGCGATCCTTCCACCTCAGCTTTCCAAGTAGCTGAAACCACAGGTGCATGCCACCATGCCCAAAGTCTCACCAAGTTGCCCAGGCTGGTCTCAAACCCCTGGATTCAGGCAATTCTCTCGCCTGGGCCTCCCAAAGTACTGAAATTACAGGCTCAAGCCATCACGTCCAGCCTAATAAGTATGCACATTTTTTAAATGCAACAATTTTTTTTTTTTTTTTAGTTAAGAGTTTCGATGTTGCCCAGGCTGGAGTGCAGCGGCACACTCACAGCCACTGCAGCCTCAACCTGCTGGACTTAGGCAATCCTGGCTCAGTCTTCCAAGTAGCTGGAGCCACAGGTATGTGTCACCACACCCAGCTAATTTTTTTTTTTTTTTTTTGACTTGGAGTCTCACTCTGTTGCCCAGGCTAGAGTCCAGTGGCACGCTCACAGCCACCACGGCCTCAACCTGATGGGCTCAGGTGATCCTCAGCCTTCCAAGTTGCTGGGACTACAGGCACACGCCTCCATACCCAGCTATAATTTTTGGATTTATTGTAGAGATGAGGTCTCGCCAGGTTGCCCAGGCTGGTCTGGAACCCATGGCCTAGGCAATACTCTCATATCGGCCTCTCAAAGTGCTGGGATTACAGGCGTGAGCCACCGCAACCAGCCTTAAACAGAGATCTGAATGACAAGGAGACTGCCATGTGAAGATCTCGGGGAAGATAATTTTAGGCAGAGGGAATGTACCAAAGGCAAAGAGACTCAGACAGGAATTAAGGTTTCCCCCAAGAACAATCTGAGCCTAGAACGCAGAAACTCCCCGCAACCCATGCTGCTGTCCCAGCAAAGCATAAACAGTATTAACAGGTCCAGCGACACCCAGGACTCCCAAGAAGAAGGCTTTAAGAAAATTCATTGCCAAAAGTGCTGCCTTGAGGAAGGCAGGGTGTGCTGAAGAATGGGAGCACACACAGGTCTTAGACTTAGATTCTGGTCAATTCTGGCTCCAGTCACTGTTGGCTGAGCGATGAGAAAAAAAATCACTGAGCTTCTGTTTGCCCATCTATAAAATGAGATCAACAACTCCAACCAGGCTAGGTGTTGTGGTTCTCATCTATAATCCCAGCACTTTGGGAGGTCAAGGTGAGAAGTCTGCCTGAGCCCACGGGTTCAAGACCGGTCTGGGAAACTTGGCGAGAACTCATCTCTACAATAAATCAAAAATTAGCTGGGCATGGTGGTGCGTGCCTATAGTTCCACCTACTTGGTAGGCTAAAGCGGAAGGATTGCCCGAGTCCAGCAGTTCAAGGCTGCAGTAGCTATGAGCATGCCACTGCACTCCAGTCTGGGCACAGAGCGAGACTCCAACTCAAAAAAAAACAACCCCAACCTTCCGGGGTGTTGTGAGGAATAAGTGAGCTAATAAATGTCAAGTGCTTAGCAGAGTCAACAGTAAACATTTGGTACTGGTACTAGCAAAAGGAATATCCGACACAAAGGATTATGAAAATCTAACAAACAGTATCCAATATCCTAAAGTACACAAAGAGCACATCTTTAGTCCTAGGGAAGACACAAGTTGGTTCAAGCAGGGTCCTCTCCCAGGTCCCACGAAAAGAGTTAAACTAGCCACTTTTGCTTGACAAGGCAGAGATGGAGGAAAGGCAGAAGATGCAGGGAGGGAGAAAAGGAAAGATGGAAGGGAGGGAAAGCAGAGAGGAAAGAAAGAAATAGGCTTCAAAACTCCCCTTACCCTCCTCCCAGAGGCTTGAAATCCTTTCCAGGAGAATCAAGCTTTCCTTTCTACAATTAAAATTCAAACAGACAGCACCCATGGGTTGCATTCACTAAATCTAAATGATAGAGAATGATTTGATTAAATAACTGGATCTTCCCAGAAGTAGAGGAAAGGGACTGGGGCCCAGGCTGGGCTCTAAAATACATTTGCTGTAGGACCTTCAGCACTTTACTCAACCTCTCTGAACCAGTCATCTTACCCTCACAGGCCTTCTGCTTCTGCCCATCACAGTTTAAGCCCTCAAATCAGAAATGTGGGCACTTCCCTGACTTCCTTCTGCCTCCCTCACCTCCAGCTGTTAATCCCCATTTTGTAGGACCTACCTCTAGGTCTCTATCACTACCAAATGGTTGTGCTTGGCTGCCCATTTCAGGTCTGCATCAGCTCTTTTTTGAATTTGAGTTGAGGTCTCACTCTGGTACACAAGCTAGAAAACAGTGGCACGATCACAGCTCACCACAACCTCCACCTCCTGGACTTAGGCAATCCTTCCACCTCAGTTTCCCAAGTAGCTGGGACTAGAAGTCTGCACCACCACACCAGGTTAATTTTTCAGAGATGAGGTCTCGCCAGGCTGGTCTCAAACTCCAAGGTTCAAGTGAACCTACTGTCTTGACCTCCCAAAGTACTAGGATTACAGGCATGAGTTACCATGCCCAGCCCTGTATCAGTTCTTTTTTTTTTCCAGCAGGTCTCACTCTGTTGCCCAGGCTGGAGTGCAATGATATGCTCATGGCCACTGCACCCTCGACCTGCTGGGCTCAGTGATTCCTCCACTTCAGCCTTCCAAGTAACTGGAACTACAGGCATGCACCACCATGCCCAGCTAACTTTTTTTATTTATTGTTGAGATAAGGTCTCGCCATGTTGCCCAAGCTGGTCTCGAACTCAGGGACTCAGGCAATCCTCTCGCCTCCGCCTCCCAAAGTGCTAGTATTACAAGCATAAGCCACCATGCCTGGTCCTGCATCAGTTCTAACACCAGTTACTTCAACAGCTCTCAACAAAGTTCTAACCCTCTAGCCTAGGAGGAGGGGGAAAGAGAGAATTAGTGTTTAATGAGCAGAATTTTAGTTTTCCAAGATGGAAAGAGTTATGGAAATGGATAGCAGTGATGGTTGCACAATATTATGAAAGTATATAATACCACTGAAGTGTACACTTAAAAATGTACTTGGGCCAGGCTCAGTGGCTCTGCCTGTAATCCCAGCGCTTTTGGAGGCCAAGGCGAGTGGACTGCCTGAGCCTGCAGGTTAGAGACCAGCCCAGGCAACTTGGTGGGACCTGTCTCTACAACAAATCAAAAATTAGCTGGGCATGGTAGCGCACACCTGTAGTTCTGGCTACTTGGAAGGCTGTGGCAGAAGGATCGCCAGAGCCCAGCAGATCGACACTGGGGTAGCTATGTGCATGCCACTGCACTCCAGCCTAGGCAAGAGTGAGACTCCCATTCAAAAAATAAAATAAAACAGCCGGACTCGGTGGCTCAGTCTGTAATCTCGCGCCTTTGGGAGGCTGAGGTGAGTGGATTGCCTGAGCCCACGGGTTTGAGACCCACCTGGGTGGCGAGACCTCATCTCTACAATAAATCAAAAAATCTGCCGGGCGTGGTAGCGCATGCCTGTAGTTCCGGCTACTTGGAAGGCTGAGGCTGAAGGATCGCCGGAGCCCAGCAGGTCGAGGCTGCAGTGGCCAGGAACGGCCACTGCACTCCAGTCTGGGTAACAGAGTGAGACTCCAACTCAATAAATAAATAAATAAATAAATAAATAAAATAAAATAAGTAGCTGGGTGTGGTGACATGTGCCTACAGTTCCAGCTACTCAGGATGGTGAGATGATAAGCTTACTTGAGACCAGGAGGCTGATCATCATGATCGTGCCACTGCACTCAGACTGGGCAACAGAGTAAGACTTCAACAAAAAAAAAAAGGAAAGAAAGAAACTGGACCAGGCTTGGTGTCTTACGCCTCTAATCCCAGCACTTTGGGAGGTGGAGACAAGAGGATTGGCTAAGCTCAGGGGTTGAAGACCAGCCTGAGTAACACAGTGAGACCTTGTCTCTACAATAAATAAAAAAATCAGCCAGGCATGGTGGTACATGCCTGTGGTTCCAACTACTTGGAAGCCTGAGGCGGAAATATCACCTGAGACCAGCAGGTCAAGACTGTGGTGGCCATGAGTGTGCCACCACTCCAGCGTGGGCAACAGAGTAAGACTCCAACTCAAAACAAAAAAAAAAAATACAGATTCCCTCTTAGTGACGCAAGGAATTAGCTAACATTGAATGGTGAACTCAAAGAAGGTCTTCTTTGAGAATTTCGGTAGTTTTGAATTAAATATAGCATAGAACGGGCAGAGGACATGGAGGCAAAAGAATGCTTGAAGTTGGGTATGAGAACAAGCTGGCTGCCTCAGATAGAAAAAAGACAGTGGCAGAAGTGACTGAGACAAGGGAATGACAGGCAGACTGCCCAACAGAGCACATGAAAGAAATCAGATCTGCTACAACAAGCTCCCACAAACAACTGGATTTCTAAGCAAGGTACTGACAAAGACGAAGAGCAGTAGACCTTGGAGATAATCAGTCCCTCATTTTACAACTGGGGAGAACCAGGCCTAGCAGCATTAAGTGACTTCCCTGAGGTCTCACATGAGTGAAAGAGCTAGGACTAAAGCCAAATCCAGATCAAATCCATTACTGAAGGGGATCTGACATTCGTGTGAGGAAAGAGAAGAGAGGTTTTGGAGGAAGATAGGGACACAGACTAGTCTAGTCATTCAGGTTTGTGCTGATTAGGGCTAGCAACAGGATGGTACTGAAGAAGACCATGACAAGTAACAGCCAGAGAAATAGGTACAGATGATCTAAGACTTTTTTTTTTTTGAGTTGGAGTCTCACTCGGTCGCCCAGACTGGAGGGCAGTGGCCGCTTTCGGGCCACCGCAGCCTCCACCCG
>NW_007260497.1:271226-277167 GCF_000164805.1 Carlito syrichta
CAGCCTCCCAAAGGCGCGGGATTACAGGCTGAGCCACCGAGCCCGGCTGACTTTTTTTTTAACCAGAGTCTCACTCTGTCTTCCAAGTAGCTGGAACTATAGGCGCGCACCACCACGCCCAGTAGAGAAGAGGTCTCGCCATGTTGCTCAGGCTGGTCTCAAACCTCTGAGCTCAGGCAATCCTCTTCCTCTGCCTCCCAAAGTGCTGGGATTACAGGCATGAGTCACCACACCCAGCTGATCTAAGAAAGGAAAAATCCCAGGCTCGGTGGCTCAGCCTGTAATCCCGCGCCTTTGGGAGGCTGAGGTGAGGGGATTGCCTGAGCCCGCGGGTTCGAGACCCGCCTGGGCAACTTGGTAAGACCTCATCTCTACAATAAATCAAAAAAAATTAGCCGGGCATGGTAGCGCACGCCTGTAATTCTGGCTACTTGGAAGGCTGAGGCGGAAGGATCGCCGGAGCCCGGCAAGTCGAGGCTGCGGTGGCCGGGAGTGGCCACTGCACTCCAGTCTGGGCGACAGAGTGAGACTCCAACTCAAAAAAAAAAAAAAGAAAGGAAAAATCCTTTCAGAAGTAGTCTTTGTCGAAAAACAAAGGAAGGACAATCTACTTGAGACTATTAGACTCAGAACAGATCAGATATGTGGGTACAAAAGGAGACCATCATAATCCATGATCCCCATTGGAGAACAGCATCTCAGCACCATTTGCCTTTCTGGAATACCCACTTAAAGACAAGTCAGCAACTTCCATTGAGGACCAGGGACCTACTTTTACCCTGGCCTTTCCCAGGCCCATTTCCAGAACCCAGAAAATTAGGAAGATCTCCTTGGAAATTCTACCACCTATGACCCTGATGATCTGGGGTACCTGAGATTCCCTACTTATAGGAGAATGACAGGTGAGGGATCAGAGAGACAAGCCGGCTATGCAGTATTTACTAGAATGATTCTATGTGAATAATTGTGTTCATATTTAAGCAAGCAATATTTAATCATTTAAACTTGACAAAATACATAGAAACCAAACTCCTGGAGAAGTTTTGGCCACTGTTTAAACATCTACAAGCTAGAATAACTATAGCTGAGTGTCATTAACAGTCCTCAGAAGGGGATGAAGTCCTTATACAAACTAAGAGATATGTGTTTGGATAAAGATAAAATGGAAAACAATATCCCAGCATAAGGCTAACTATCACCTTCCTATTTTCTCTTTTTTTTTTTTTTTTTATTTTAAATATGTGGGGTACAATTCAGGGTTAGGTATACAAATGTTCATTATGCAGGTACCCTTGTTGATGAGGTGTGCCCCACACCTTCCTATTTTCACAGAGAAATCTTCGGTTTTATGTCTGAAATCTCACGACTCAGTGTAATTCAGTAACATTAGCATTACCTGCACATTAGAAATGTAGACACTCAGGCCCCATCCTAGACCTACCAAGTCAGAATCCGCAGTTCAACAAGACCCCTAAGTGATTTGTCAGCACACTGAAGTTTGAGAAGCACTGGTGTAGAATATTCTAAGGGAGCACAATACACAAAGTATCGAACAACCAAATAAGGAGACAAGTCCCTGTCTGCTTTCCGAATACTATATTTTACTAGATACTGCTCAGATAAACCTCCAATTTTTAAAATAAATTTGGTACCTAATAATGACCATATGATCTAAATATGGGACCGATTTCACTTCCTAAAATAGCACAACTTAGTTATAGGGCTTTCATGCATACAAAACATAAAACAGCTTAATTGTTCTGAAAATACAATAATGCTTAATTTTACTCAAGTACCAACAATGAGTTCAGAACACAAGCCCTATTAATTCTTACCAGTTCCTAAGAGAATCATTAAATCCCCCAGCATCCCTAAGAAGCAAGTGCTCAGCAAACATCCACTTTCCAAATGAGATTCCAAAGAACTTGATCCTGAAATGTGTTATTTTCCTGCCTTGTCCTACTATTGTAACTGTTTGGACCCAAATTCTCTCCCCACAGAGGCCTCACACAGCTGCACATTCAAGTACTTCCCAAAAGAGAGAAAGGCAAAGGTATCGTTGCTCCCTAAGCACTTGGAATTCCAGCTGTGGAGAAATTAATCTGGTCACGGGTTCAGGCTGAGAAGCCCTAAATAAGATCAGGAAAGGCAAAGGGAAATACAAAAGAAATGCCTGCTGAAATTCTTAACAGACAGGAGCTCCCAGATATTTGTAGATTTTAAAGTGGGGGTTGAGGGCAAGATTGGCAGGTACATGACAGGATGACTGGGAAGAATAAATATCCATTCCTCCACCCAACCCCCAGGGACAAGAACTGTAAGTGTCTAAGGTATTTCTCCAAATGACATCGTTTCTTGAAAAAAGATAGTGAGAAAGCCAGTGTAGGGAAGAAACTTATGGGCTAGAAGCAGTTTTTTGGTTTTTCTTTTCCCAGTACAAGTAGATTCAGCAAAGGAGAAAACAGTACCAGCTTCAACAGAATCTCAAAGGAAGTAAACTACCACCAGCAGGATTAAGAGTCCAGGGATTATACTCAGTGATTTATCACAGAAACAAAGATCTGAGTACCATATGTACTCATTCATAAGTGGACCTTGAACATTTATCATAATACCATAAGAAAGGAATTGGCAGTAATGAGACACTGTGGGGGGGCACGTAACATCAATAAGGGTACCCATACTTCACCTGTATGATGACCACGTATGTACCTAATGCTCATTTGTACCCCACATTTTTTAAATAATTTTTTTTAAAAAAACAGTCCAGGGATTACCCAAAGAAATGTAGACAGAGTCCTTTCCACTCTGAATCTAGTGTGGGAAGCCAGCCAGTCCCAGACTTGAGGTCACCTCCAGCACGAGGGGAAGAAAGGGGAAAATCTTCACAGCCACTCAGTAAGCAGGACAGTGCCCAGAAGGAGTCAGAAACCAGAAAAGTGCGTGGGGTCAGAGCAAGCCAAAAGTTCCTGTTTGCAGAAAGATAAAGATAAGGTGGCCTACGAAAACCAATGTGCAGGCCCTTCAGGTGAGGAAGCCTCCCTGGCCATGAGAGTAATTCAAGTGATGTAACATGGGAACAAATGCTTAGTAAAAAGGCCACAGAAGCAAAGAGAAAATGCTGTGCTGAACACGATATGCACTCACCAGAGAGAGGAAGAGGAAATGGGTACACTGACCAGACTGGGAAAGGGAAGGAAACAGGAATGCAAATATCATGAATGACAGAAAAGCTAAAAGGGGGCAGAGCATAGTGGCTCACGCCTGTAATCCCCTGCTTTTGGAGACCTAGGCGAAAGATCACTTGAGGGCAGAAATTTGAGACCAGTCTACAAAACAAACAAAAAAAATTTTTTTTACTCAGAGTCTCACTCTGTCACCCAGGTTGGAATGCAAGTGGCACGCTCACCGCCACTGCAGCCTTGACATGCTGGGCTCAGGTGATTCTTCCTTCTCAGTCTTTCAAGTAGCTGGAACCACAGGCAAGCGCAACCATGCCAGGTTAATTTTATGATTTATTGTAGAGATGAGGTCTCACTGTGCTGCTCAGGCTGGTTTCGAACTCCTGAGCTCAGGCAATCCTCTCACCTCAGCCTCCCAAAATGCTGGGATTACAGGCAAGAGTCACTGCGCAGGTTCCAAAATTTTTTTAAATCAGTTGCGCGAGATGTTATGTGCCCGTAGTCCCAGCTACTTAGAAGGCAGAGGCAAGAGGATCACCTAAGACCAGGAGTTTGAGGCTGCAATGAGTTATAATCGTACCACTGAACTCCAATCTAGGCAATAGAGTGAGACTCCATCTCCAAAAAAATTAAAACCACAGACTACCCATGACCTGGAAATGAGAGAACATAGGGAAGAGATGTGCCTCCCATATCTAAGCATCCAGCCAGGTGTTGTGGCTCATGCCTGTAATCCCAGCACTTTGGGAAATGGAGGCAAGAGGACTGCCTGAGCCTGTGGGTTAAGAGACCAGCCTGGGCAACCTGGCGAGACCTCATCTCTACAATAAATTTTTTAAAATAATTAGCTGGGCGTGATGGCCCACGTCTGTAGCTCCGGTTACTTGGAAGGCTGAGGCAGAAGGATTCCCTGCGGTGGCCATGAGCAGTGTACCACTGCACTCCAGCCTGGGCAACAGAGTGAGACTCTGACTCAAAAAAAAAAGCACACAGGTTCAGGCACGGTGGATGATGACTGTAATCCTAGCACTTTGAGAGACTGAAATGGAAGGATTGCTTGAGTTCAGGAGTTTGAGACCAGCCTGGGCAACATAGTGACATCTCTTCTCTTCATAAAATAGAAACATTAGCTGGGTGTGGCGGCACACACCTGTAGTCCCAGCTATTGGGGAGGCTGAGGTGGAAGAATCACCTAAGTCCCAGAGGGCAAGGCTGCAGTGAGCTGTGCTCACACCACAGCACTCCAGCCTGGGCAAGACTCCAACTCAAAAAAAAAAAAAAAAAGCATTTGGAAGCTGACTGCACCCTGAGAGCTGTATAAATAAAAGGGGTGCATTTCCTACATTTGGGGGCACAGGAAATAAATACACTCCAAGACATGAAAAATGAGTCTTCTCCCCCAGGAAATAAGAAAGTTTGATTTGGGGAACTCATGAAAAAGGTGCAAACCAAAGAACAGAGAGACTGGAAAGCAGTGAATTCCCTTATCTGTTAAACTGAAAATATGTAGCCAGGTGCGAAGGTTCAAGCCTGTAATCCCAGCACTTTGGGAGGCTGAGAAGAGAGGACTGCCTGAGCTCGGGTTCAAGACCAGCCTGGCCAACTTGGTGAGACCTCGTCTCTACAATAAATCAAAAGATAAGCCGGGCTATAATTTCAGCTACTTGGAAGGCTGAGTACTTGGAAGACTGAGGCGGAAGGATCGCCTGAGCCCAGCATGTTGAGGGTGCCGTGGCTGTGAGCGTGCCACTGTACACCAACCTGGGAGACAAAGTGAGACGCCAACTCAAGGAAAAAAAAAAGAAAACATGTGCCCATAAACTTCAGGATTTGGACCTTTTTCGGCCCACTCTCAGATTTGACGAGCTGAAGACAGGAAGTGGCCCCTAAATTTAAGGAATTCTGGAAGGCATGTTGTCAGATTTGGGGCCTGAAAAACAGCGATTCCTCCTTGGAGTGGTGGGGGTATAACAAAGTATCCCCACCAGGTGCAGTGGCACTTTGTGAGGATTGTCTGCGCCCATGGATTCGAGACCAGCCTGGGCAATTGGTGAGACCTCGTTTTTACAATTAATCAAAAAACTAGCTGGGCGTAGTGGCGCATGCCTGTAATTCCAGCTACCTGGAAGGCTGAGACCGAAGGATCACCTGAGCCCAGCGGGTCCAGGCTGCGGTGGCCGTGAGAGTGCCACTGCACTCCAGCCTACACGACAGAGTGAGACTCCAACACACAAAAAAAAATAAAAAACAAAGTATCCGAAAACTTTGATTAATGGACCCCACATTTGAGGAACCCATTAACAAAGTGTACCTCCAAACTGGAAAGGGAATGCGTACTCAGATTGGAGGTTTGAAAAACAAAGTGTGCTCCCAGTTTGGAGGGGCTGAGGAAAGGGGTACACCTTCACTTTGGGGGAGCTCTAGAAATTGAAATACAATATCTAGGCTATCCAGGCTGGAACTTAAGAAAGGGGTGCGCCGCCAGATTTTCTAAACTATAAAGGGACACTCCCATATTAGGGGTCTTGAGAAAGAAGTATGTGCCCCAGAATATAATTCAAGAGTCAATAAAAGGAAATGCATTCCCAAAGCACAAGGCAGCAGGAGGGGCTGGTGATGGGGTTCTCGGCGGCCATACAGCTCAGGTTCGGGCCCTGGCGATTACCTTCCCCCAACCCCCAACACCGCCAGCTCCGCGCCCCGGGCCCGCACCCTACGGCTCAGGCCCCTCGGGCGGCGCTGATTGGCCACAGCCGCCG
>NW_007260497.1:277187-288375 GCF_000164805.1 Carlito syrichta
CCCGCCCCGCCGGATCACCGTGGCAACGACCTGCACAGACCACGCCCGCTACGCTGACGCGCGGGAACAGGCCTGCAGCCCCTCAAGAGCACGAGGCCCCCATTCACCCGTAACCACTGAGATCACGCAAAGTCTGGGACTGGACCATATCCATCACCTGTTAATCTTGTCTCCTAAATGCACCTCAAAACCTCCCACTTCTCTCTATCCCACTACCACTTGGGACTAGGCGACCACCACCTCTCTCCAAGGCGACAGCAGTTTCCACCCCATACTCTTCCCCTACCAATCCATTCTTCACACAAAAAGCTATCCTCCCTTCAAAGTCCGTTTCCCTTGCTACTCCGAATTGAGATCCAAATCTTCAATACCACCTACCAGGCTCTTCAATGTCTGGACTTAACCTGCCTCTTTTTTATCCTCACACAGCCACCTCTCCCACATTCTCAGCCTCCTTCGAGTTCTCAAATAAACCAGGTTCCTTGTCACCTCAGGGTCTTTGCACTCATTTCTTTACCACTTTGTGTCATGAACTCTTGCTGGAAAAAAAAAGCTATATTTTGTCTCCGGGTCCTAGGTCAGAGTTGAAGTCACTCCCGAAGAGTCTGGTACCAAGGAGAAATGCTAAATTATTTTTTTTCTTTATGGAGGCAATAACAACTTTATTTTACATTGGAGACACAAGGCAACCAGGATCCCACTTCTTAAAATGTGAATCAAACCAGGCACGGCAGCTCACACCTGTAATCCCAGTACTTTGGGGGCAAAGGCTAGAGGATTGCCTGAGCCCAGGGATCTGAGACCAGCCTGGGCAACTTGGCGAGATTTCATCTCCACAATAAATCCAAAAAAAAAAAACTAGGGAGGAGAAGTAGGTTCATAACTATCTATGGGACACAATGATTGTTAATTGGGGAATGAGCCACCTGAGGCCCAATCCCCACCATGACACAATATGTCCCTGTAACAAATATGCATGTGAACCCCCGAATCTAAAATAAAAGTTTAAAATTTCCCTTTAAACCGTGCGCAGTGGCTTAAGCCTGTGATCCCAGCATTCTGGGAGGCTGAGGTGAGAGGATTGCCTGAACTCAGGGGTTCAAGACCACCCTGAGAAACTGGGCAAGACCTCATCTCTACAATAAAAAAAAAATTAGCCAGATGTCGTGGCACATGCCTGTGGTTTCAGCTACTTGGAAGGCTGAAGCAGAGGGATCGCATGAGCCCAGCAGGTTGAGGTTGTGATGGGCATGAGCGTGCCACTGCACTCCAGGCTGGGTGATACAGTGAGACTCCAACTCAAAAAAAAAAATTTCCCTTTAACAGAAAGCAAACAAAAAAAAGTAGCCAGGCGTTGTGGCATATACCTGTGGTTCCAGCTACTTGGAAGGCTGAGACAGAAGAATTGCCTAAGCCCAGCAAGTCAGAGGTGTGGTGGCTGTGACTGTGCCACTGTACACCACCCTGGCTGACAGAGTGAGACGCCAACTCAAAAAAAAAAAAAAGAAAAGAAGTAAATCAATTTATCAACCTCTACATCTGCATCTTCCCCCCTTGCTCATCTTCTGGTCACACTGATTCTCTGTCAGTTTCTATGGTACTTTAAAATCATTTCCAGCCTCTGGCCATTGAATAGGCTGTTGCTCTGTGCAAAACTGACTCTTCGTCATGCAGGTCACCATTTGAAATCCCTTCAGTGAGGCCTCTTTGATCACACTATCTAGAAATGCTCACTGGATCACACACTTCCCCCACAGCAATTATTGTGTGTGTGTGTGTGTGTGTGTGTGTGAGAGAGAGAGAGAGAGAGAGAGAGATTGATTCGGGGTCTCATTCTGTTGCTCAGACTGGAGTACAATAGCACAACCCAGCTCATTGTAGCCTTGACCTCCGGGACTTAGGAGATTCCTCCACCTCAGCCTCCCAAGTAGCTGGGACTACAGGCACACACCATCACGTAATTTTGTTATTTTTTATTTATTTTAACTTTTAATTGTTTTTTAGTTGGAGTCTTATTCTGTCACCCAGGCTTGAGGGCAGTGACATGGTCTCGACCACTGCAGCCAATACCTGCTGGGCTCAGGTGATCCTTCCACCTCAGCCTTCCAAGTAGCTGGAACTACAGTCACGCACCACCATGCCCGGCTATTTTGTGTGTGTGTGTGTGAGTTGGAGTCTCACTCCGTCACCCAGACTGGAGTGCAATGGCCGCTCCTGGCCACCGAAGCCTCGACCTGCTGGGCTCTGGCGATCCTTCCACTTCAGCCTTCTGAGTGGCCAGAATTACAGGCATGCGCTACAACGCCCAGCTGATTTTTTATTTATTGTAGAGATGAGATCTCGCCAATTTGCCCAGGCAGGTCTCGAACCTGCGGGCTCAGGCAATCCACTCACCTCAGCCTCCCAAAGCGCAGGATTACAGGCTGAGCCACCGAAGCAGGCAATTTTCTTTTTTTTTTTTTTTTTGAGTTGAAGTCTCACTCTGTCGCCCAGACTGGAGTGCAGTGGCCGCTCCTGGCCACCGCAGCCTCAACCTGCTGGGCTCCGGTGATCCTTCCGCCTCCGCCTTCCAAGTAGCTGGAACTACAGGCGCGCGCTACCTCGCCCGGCTGATTTTTTGATTTATTGGAGAGATGAGGTCTCGCCAAGTTGCCCAGGCGGGTCTCAAACCTGCAGGCTCAGGCAATCCACTCACCTCAGCCTCCCAAAGGCGTAGGATTACAGGCTGAGCCACTGAACCCAGCTTGTTTTGTTTTTTTTGAGTTGGAGTCTCACTGTCAACCAGGCTGGAATGTAGTGGCACAGTCATGGCCAACACAGCCTCAGCCTACTGGGCTCTGGTGATCCTTCCGCCTCAGCCTTCCAAGTAGCTGGAACTATAGGACATGTCACCACGCCCAGTTAATATTTTGATTTATTGTAGAGATGAGGTCTCGCCAAGTTGCCCAGGTCTCGAACCCCTGGGCTCAGGCAATCCTCTTACCTCAGCCTCCCAAAGTGCTAAGATTATAGGCATGAGTCACTGCACCCAGCAGCTTTTCAGCTTTTTTTTTTTAAGTCACCAATTTGAGGATCAGAACCATCCAATCAAATGCACAAATATGGGAAGAAAAGACCTTCCAGGGTCCTCAGGGTTTATGTTCATTAATATGAAATTGCGCAAATGTTAGTAGCAATTATAGTATATAAACAACTTTTTGTCCTACTAGCATAAAAATACCAAGAATTCCAGGCTCTATAACCCATACAAATATAAAAGCTTTCTTCACTTATTCAGTCTACATATATTGAGAGTCAGGGTTGAGTTTGCACCAAATAATCAGAGGAAAAGGAGATTTAGGCTCTGCTTTCAAGGAACTCATACACTGGTAAATACTTCATCACAGTTTTCTTTCTTTTTTAGAGTCTGAGTCTCACTCTCAACATGCTGGGCTCAGGTGATCCTTCCGTCTCAGCCTTCCAGCCACTACATTCCAGGCTGGAGTGCAGTGGCATGCTCATGGTCACTGCAGCCTCAACCTGCTGGGCTCAGACAATCTTTCCATCCTAGCCTTCCAAGCAGCTGGAACTACAGGCATGCACCATCATGCCTGGCTAATTTTTTGATTTATTGTAGAGATGAGTCTCGCCAAGTTGCCCAGGCTGATCTCCAACCTGTTGACTCAGGCAATCCTCTCACGTTGGCCTCCCAAAGTGTTGGGATTATAGGCCCAGCCAACACAGTTTTCGATTTAAAAATATTTTTGCCAGGAGTGGTGGCTCGTGCCTAGAATCCCAGTACTTTGGGAGGCCGAGGTAAGAGGATTGTCTGAGCTCATGGGTACGAGCTCAGCCTGGACAAACTGGCGAGACTTCATCTCTACAAAAAATCAAAAAATTAGCCGGGCATGAGGGCACATGCCTGTAGTTTCAACTACTTGGAAGACTGAGTGGAAGGATCACCTGAGCCCAGCAGGCCGAGGCTGTGGTGGCCATGAGCAGTGTACCACTGCACTGCACTCCAGTCTGGGTGACAGAGTGAGACTCCAACTCAAAAAAAAAGAAAAAGAAAGAAAATCTGTCTGTTGTAAATACAGACACTGACACTATAGCAAGTAAAAACAGAAGAGAAATATACTACAAGGCTACTGGGGACCAGAGTTGCAGCAGGAGAGCTGTCTTGAAAAACAAGAGGCGCAAGGGCTGCTATGCCAAAAAACAGCAGCTGCTGCCACAAGTGGCACTGCACATCACTGCTGGGATTCGGTCTTAATATTCCTTTGTCTTTGAGTGACACGCTTAAGAGGCAAAGTCTTGGCAAGTAGTCACTGTTGATTGGCCAATATCAGGTCACATGGATGAGTCAAGGCTGCTAGGGAAAGAAAAGATGAATGATCTGCCCCTATGAGTATTCCCCCAAATGGGAAGAAGGGAGTTCTAGAAGGAGACTGACACCGACCAGGTAGAAATAGTCTGATGCAGATAGATATAAAGTACCTGGGGAGGTAAGCTCTTTCTGATTAAAAGACTTGTAGAAACCGGGCTCGGTGGCTCAGCCTGTGATCCCGCGCCTTTGGGAGGCTGAGGTGAGTGGATTGCCTGAGCCCGCGGGTTCAAGACCCGCCTGGGCAGCGAGACCTCATCTCTACAATAAATCAAAAAATCAGCTGGGCGTGATAGCGCACGCCTGTAATTCCAGCTACTCCAAAGGCTGAGGCAGAAGGATCGCCGGAGCCCAGCAGGTGAGGCTGCGGTGGCCGGGAGCGGCCACTGCACTCCAGTCTGGGTGACCGAGTGAGACTCCAACTAAAAAAAAAAACCAACATTTTCTGCCTGGTGCAATGGCTCATGCCTATGATCCTAGCACTTTGGGAGGCCGAGGTGAGAGGATTGCCTGAGCCCACGAGTTCAAGACCAGCCTGGGCAACTTGGTGAGACCTCATCTCTACAATAAATTAAAAAATTAGCCTGACGTGGTGGTGCACACCTGTAGTTTCAGCTATTTCGAAGGCTGACGCTGATGGTCGAGGTTGCAGAGGCTGTGAGCATGCCACCGCACTCCAGCCTGGGCGACAGAGTGAAACTACAATGCAAAAGAAAGAAAAGAAAAAAAAATCTCTAGCTAAAAAGAGGCAGAATTAAAGATCTAACATGAGATAGGATATTCAATTAGGAACTCATCTTTTTCAACCTCTACGCAGCAGGCTTTTATATTATGCACTTATACAACTCCAAAACATTAACTTTTTTTTAAAGTTGGAGTCTCACTCCATCGCCCAGGCTGGAGTGCAGTGACATGCTCACAAACACTTTAGCGTCCATTCCAGCATCAACCTGCTGGGCTCCAGCGATCCTCCTGCCTCAGCCTTCCAAGTAGCCAGAACTACAGGCATGCGTTACCACACCCAGCTAATTTTTTATTTATCGTAGAGATGAAGTCTCACCAAATTGCCCAAGCCGGTTTCGAACCCACAGACTCAGGCAATCCACTCATCCCGGCCTCCCAAAGTGCTGGGATTACAGGCTGAGCCACCGAGCCCAATCAACATATTTTTCTTTTTAGTTGGAGTCTCACTCTGTCTCCCAGGCTGGAGCGCAATGGCACGCTCATGACCACTGCAGTCTCAACCTGCTGGGCTCAGGTGATCCTTCTACCTCAGCCTTCCAAGTAGTTGGTACTACAGGCACACACCACCATGCCCAGCTAATTTTTTTTGATTTATTGTAGACATGAGGTCTCACCAAGTTGCCCAGGCTGGTCTCGAACCTGTGTGCTCAGGAAATCCTCTTACCTTGGCCTCCCAAAGTGCTGGGATTATAGGCATGAACCACTGCACCCAGCCTTCCCAAAAACATTCATAGTGAAATCTGTCAAGGGAAAAGGTGGAAACTAACCCAGAAAAGCAAACCCCTAGCTCTCACAGACCCTATGTACTGAGTATCACCAAGTGTAAGCATGTCAGTCCGAAAAGCAGAAACTAGGGTGTGATCTCTGTAGCACCCAGCTGAGTATGAGAACACAGGAAGCCGGAAACCACAGTCACAGACCAAGACCTCAACCAGGCAGCAGGGGCCCAAGGGAAGTGGGTTGAATCTTGGCTATGGCCTGCAGTTCTTTCCATTCTGGACTTGCAAAATTCCTGAGTTCCCCAGCGTTAACCAATCTCTGTGTAGGGGAGAAGAATTAGCAGGAATTTCAATATAATTCTAGCATTTTGCAAGATTATGAAGAGAAAGGGAAAAGAAGGAAGAAGAGAAAATGTTTTATTCTTGTCCAGTCCCCAAGAAACCTGATAAAACCCACCTAGAACACTATGAGGGGAAGGACTATGTCCTGTTTTTGTTGCTTAGGAGCCTCAGTACCTACACCGTTCCCTGTGATTTAATAAATGTTTCCTGTGGGGTAAAAGTCCTGCCAGTCCAGAGATAAAGACAAAAGGGATGGCCAGGTGCGGTGGCTGAAGCCTGTAATCCCAGCACTTTGGGAGGCTGAGGTGATTGCCTGGGTTCAGGGGTTTGAGACCACCCTGGGCGACTGGGTGAGACCTCATCTCTACAGTAAATCAAAACAATTAGCTGGGCATGGTGGTACGGTGCCTGTAGTTCCAGCTGCTTGGAAGGCTGAGGCAGGATTGCCTGAACCCAGCAGGTTGAGGCTGCGGTGGCCGTGAGCGTGCCACTGCACTCAAGCCTGGGTGACAGAGTGAGACTGTGACTTAAAAAAAAAAAAAAAAGAAGCCGGGCTCGGTGGCTCAGCCTGTAATCCCATGCCTTTGGGAGGCTGAGGTGAGTGGATTGCCTGAGCCCGTGGGTTCGAGACCCACCTGGGCAACTTGACGAGACCTCATCTCTACAATAAATAAAATCAAAATGAGCCGGGCGTGGTAGCGTGCGCCTGTAGTTCCAGCTACTCCGAAGGCTGAAGCGCAAGGATCGCCGGAGCCCAGGAGGTCAAGGCTGCGGTGGCCGGGAGCGGCCACTGCACTCCAGTCTGGGTGACAGAGTGAGACTCCAACTCAAAAAAAAAAAAAAAAAAAAAAGAGAGAAAAGGGGAGGATTCTAGCCCCATGGACTAAGGGAATGAAGCTATAAAGCGCTCAATTAAATAGTCACTGAATATCACGGTATTCCACTTCACTGTCCAAACTTTGTGTAATTTAATTTTAGATAATTAGCTGGGCTCGGTGGCTCAGCCTGTAATCCCGTGCTTTGGGAGGCTGATGTGAGTGGATTGCCTGAGCCCACAGATTTGAGACCTGCCTAGGCAACTTGGCGAGACCTCATCTCTACAATAAATCAAAAAATTAGCCAAGTGTGGTAGCGGAGGCGGAAGGATCGCCGGAGCCCAGCAAGTCGAGGCTGTGGTGGCCGGGATCAGCCACTGCACTCCAGTCTGGGTGACAGAGTGAGACTCCAACTCAAAAAAAAAAAAATTTTTTAGATAATTAATGCTATCACATAGAGTTGAAATACCAGAAATTATATAAAAAGTATACAGCACAAAGTCTCCCTCAAATTCTTGTCCCTTGTTGATCCAGTTTCCACTGATAAACATGACTTTTATTTTATTTTATTTTATTTTTTTTGAGTTGGAGTCTCACTCTGTCACCCAGACTGGAGTGCAGTGGCCGCTCCCGGCCACCGCAGCCTCGACCTGCTGGGCTCCGGCAATCTTTCCTCCTCAGCCTTCCAAGTGGCCGAAATTACAGGCATGCGCTACCACTGAGCCCGGCTGACTTTTATTTTCTTAGAAATCCTTTCAGGATTTCTTATGTGTATAAAAGCAAACATAAACCGGGCTCGGTGGCTCAGCCTGTAATCCCGCGCCTTTGGGAAGCTGAGGTGAGTGGATTGCCTGAGCCGTGGGTTCGAGACCTGCCTGGGCAGCGAGACCTCATCTCTACAATAAATCAAAAAATCAGCCGGGCGTGGTAGCGCATGCCTGTAATTTCGGCCACTTGGAAGACTGAGGTGGAAGGATCGCCGGAGCCCAGCAGGTCGAGGCTGCGGTGGCCGGGAGCGGCCACTGCACTCCAATCTGGGCGACCAAGTGAGACTCCAACTCAAAAAAGAAAAAAAAAAAAAGCAAACATAAACCAGGTGCAATGGCTCACGCCTGTAATCCCAACACTTTGGGAGGCAGAGGCCTGAGGATTATGTGAGTCCAGTGGTTCCAGACCAGCCTGGGCAACTTGGTGAGACCTCATCTCTACAATTAAAAAAAAAAAAAAAATAGCCAGGTGATGGCAAGCACTTGTGGTTCCAGCTACTTGGAAAGCCGAGGTAGAAGGATCACCTGAACCCAGCAGGTTGAGGTTGCAGTCGCCATGAGCTTGCCACTGCACTCCAGCATGGGTGACAGAGTAAGACTCCTACTCAAAAAATATTTTTAAAAGTACATGAAAAACGCAAACCTTTAAGGGAGATATAAACTCACCAACATTAAGACAGGAACAGTGGTTCACACCAGTAATACTTTGGGAGTGAAACAATTGCCTTAGCCTAGGGGTTTGAGACCATCCTTGGCAACTTGGCAAGAACTTGTCTCTACAATGAATAAAAAAACAGCTGGGCGTGCAGAAGGATTGCCTGAGCCCAATATGTCGAGGCTGCAGTAGCATAAGCATGCCACTACACTTCCGCCTGAGTGACAGAGTGAGACTCTGACATAGAAAAAAAAAATCAACATTAAAAAATTATATTTTGGCCAGGCTCGGTGGGTGAGCCTGTAATCCCAGCACTTTGGAAGGCTGAGGCGAGTAGATTGCCTGAGCAATACCAGCCCAGACAATTTGGCGAGACCTCGTCTCTACAATAAATCAAAAATTAAGCCAGGCTCGGTGGCTCAGCCTGTAATCCCGCGCCTTTGGGAGGTTGAGGTGAGTGAATTGCCTGAGCCCGCGGGTTCGAGACCTGCCTGGGCAATTTGGCGAGACCTCATCTCTACAATAAATCAAAAATCAGCCGGGCGTGGTAGCACATGCCTGTAATTTCGGCTACTTGGAAGGCTGAGGCGGAAGGATCACCGGAGCCTGGAAGGTCAAGGCTGCAGTGGCCACTCCTGGCCACTGCACTCCAGTCTGGGCAACATAGTGAAACGCCAACTCAAAAAATAAATTAATTAATTAAATAAAAATAAAAATAAATGCCGGGCTAGGTGGCTCAGCCTGTAATCCTGCACCTTTGGGAGGCTGAGGTGAGTGAATTGCCTGAGCCCACGGGTTCGAGACCCGCCTGGGCAGCGAGACCTCATCTCTACAATAAATCAAAAAATCAACCGGGCGTGGTAGCACATGCCTGTAATTCCGGCTACTTGGAAGGCTGAGGCGGAAGGATCGCCGGAGCCCAGCAGGTCGAGGCTGCGGTGGCTGGGAGCGGCCACTGCCCTCCAGTCTGGGCGACAGAGTAAGACTCCAATTCAAAAAATAAAATAAAATAAAATAACAATAAAAATTAGCCAGGTGTGGTAGAGAGTCTGTAGTTCTGGCTACTTTGAAGGCTGAGGTGGAAGGACTGCCAGAGCCCAGAGGTCGACACTGGGGTGGCCATGAGTGTGCCACTGCACTCCAGCCTGGGCGACAGAGTAAGGCTCTGACTAAAAAATATATATATATTATATTTTAAGCCAGGCCCAGTGGCTTATGCCTGTAATCCCAGCACTTTGGACGGCAGAAGCGAGAGGATTGCCTGAGCTCAGGAATTCGAGATCATCTTGGGCAACATGGCGAAACCTCGTCTCTACAATAAATCAAAAAATTGGCCAGGCATGGTGGCATGCATCTGTGGTTCCAGCTGCTTGGAAAGTTGAGGCAGAAGGACCATCTGAGCCCAGGAGGTGGAGGCTGCAGTGGCCGTGAGCATACCACTGCACTCCAGTCTGGGTGACAGAGTGAGACTGACTCACATATACACATGAGTGGTCTCAGAAGTCATAGGGAGATGAGACACAGAATGGAAGTTAAGAGTAACAAAGAGCCGGGTTCGGTGGGTCAGCCTGTAATCCCATGTTTTGGGAGGCTGAAGTGAGTGGATTGCCTGAGCCCGCGGGTTCGAGACCCGCCTGGGCAACTTGGCGAGACCTCATCTCTACAATAAATTAAAAAATGAGCCGGGCATGGTAGCGCACACCTGTAGTTCCGGCTACTTGGAAGGCTGAGGTGGAAGGATCGCCAGAGCCCAGCAGGTCGAGGCTGCAGTGGCTGGGAGCGGCCACTGCACTCCAGTCTGGGTGACAGAGTGAGACTCCAACTCAAAAAAAAAAACAACGAAAAAAACACATGGCCTGGCCAGTGCTTAACAAAGCAATGGGAAATGGCTACTTAAGGTTGAATAATTTTTTTTTTTTTTGAGTTGGAGTCTCACTCTGTCGCCCAGACTGGTGTGCAGTGGCCACTCCCGGCCACCGCAGCCTCGACCTGCTGAGCTCCAGTAATCCTTCCGCTTCAGCCTTCCAAGTAGCCGGAATTACAGGCGTGCGCTACCATGCCCGGCTCATTTTTTTATTTATTGTAGAGATGAGGTCTCGTTGCCCAGGCGGGTCTCGAACCCGCGGGCTCAGGCAATGCACTCACCTCAGCCTCCCAAAGGCGCAGGATTACATACAGGCTGAGCCACCGAGCCTGGCTTTTTTTTTTTGAATCCGAGTCTCACTATGTTGCCCAGACTGCAGTGCGGTGGAACCACAGGCATGTGCCACCATGCCTGCTGATTTTTTTTTTTTTTTTATTGTAGACATGAGGTCTCACCATGTTGCTCTGGCTGGTCTAGAATCCCTGAGTTCAGGCAATTTTCTCACTTCTGCCTCTCAAAGTACTGGCATTAAAGGAGGGAGCCATTGAGCCAGGTGAGGTTGAATGCTTTCAACCTTCCCTTTGGTGTGATGTGGGTCATTAACGTGATTGAGTATGGTTTGTTTCTTTACATCACGAAGGGGACAGATAAGCACAGGTACTGACAACAGGTGATAGATGGCAGACAGGTAGGTGGGCTAGTTACATGACTGTTGCCATGGTGATGGGGTCTGTGTGAGGAAGGTCAATAATGACTGATTAGGTTAACTTGTTTCTTATGCAAATACTTGGAATAGAAATAAATAAATAAATAAAATAAAATATCGCGTGCCTTTGGGAGGCTGAGGTGAGTGGATTGCCTGAGCCCGCGGGTTCGAGACCCGGCTGGGCAGCGAGACCTCATCTCTACAATAAATCAA
>NW_007260497.1:288721-290666 GCF_000164805.1 Carlito syrichta
CAGCCTCAACCCGCTGGGCTCCGGCGATCCTTCCGCCTCAGCCTTCCGAGTAGCCGGAACTACAGGCGTGCGCTACCACACCTGGCTAGTTTTTGGTTTATTGTAGAGACGAGGTCTCGCCAACTTGCCCAGGTGGGTCTCAAACCCGCAGGCTCAGGCAATTCACTCGCCTTGGCCTCCCAAAGTGCTGGGATTACAGGTTGAGCTACTGAGCCAGGCCCACAACTTTTCTAATTGTTATAAACAATGCTTCAATAAGCCTCCTTGTATATTCCAAAAAATTAAAAAGTAACAAACAAAAAAGAGAGAAATAGTGGGACTGTGTCTGCCCTAATGGGAATTGTGTGCCAAGAAACAAAAGCATGATTGAGTGTATCAGTGTCATTATGTATATTTGCAGTTTAAAAGGCAGTGGGTAATGCTGATGATTAATGCCTGGCACCAGACCCCTCTAGACCCCTTCTTGTCTGCTTACTAACTCATAAGACTCCCCATGCAGCTGGGCTTGGTAGCTCAGCCTGTAATCCCGCGCCTTTGGGAGGCTGAGGTGAGTGGATTGCCTGAGCCCGCGGGTTCAGCCCATGGTGTTATGCTAGATAACACCAGCAAAGAAAAATCATTGAAGGAACAATTAGGGAAAAACACATACACACAGGTACTCTCACAGGCATTTCTCATTTCCTTTACTATATCATTGTCTCCAGTCTCCATCACCAACTTCCTAAATGTTTTGGGTCTTTTTTTTTCCAAGGGTTTTTTTTGTTTTGTTTTATTCTATCCCGGAAACTACGTTATTGTCCCTTCCCCTCCTACCTATCTCCTTTTATTTTCAGGGAAATCTTTATTAGAATAAGTTAACTAGAGGCAGAAACCTCTGTATATCTGACTAAAGTAGAAATTAAAGGTGCCATAAAAGCCTGGCGCAGTGGCTTACACCTAATCCCAGCACTTTGGGAAGCAGAGGCGAGAGGATTGCCTAAGTCCAGGGGTTTGAGAGCAGCCTGGATAACTTCGTGAAACCTCATTTCTATAATAAATCAAAAAAATTAGCCAGGCATGGTGGTGCTGGCCTGTAGTTCCAGCTACTTGGAAGGCTGCTGCAGAAGGATCACCTGAGCCAAGCAGGTTGAGGCTGTGGTGACCGTGTTCATGCCATTGCACTCCAACCTGGGTGACAGAGTGAGACTCCAACTCAAAAAAAATGTAATAATAGTAAAATAAATAGCATCTCGCCTCAGCTCCACCTCAGATCATCGGGCATTGCTTCTCATAAGGAGTGTGCAACCTAGATCCCTCACATACACAGTTCACAATAGGGTTCATGCTCCTATGAGAATCCAATGCCACTACTGATCTGACAGATGAGGAGCATGGCTTGTAAATACAGATGAAGCTTCCCTCACTCACCTGCCTCCCACCTCCTACTGTGTGACCCCATTAATAACAAGCCAGACTGGTGCAGGCCTTTGGCCCTGGGGCATTGGGAACCCCTGCCTTAAAGTAAGATATCTGACTTTTCAGAGAAGTAAAATGGAAAATAAAAGGTACATTTATATTCCCTATAGATTTTCCAAATTTACCTCTATCCTGCATACTCATCTCTTTTTCTCCTTCCTATTCGACTATAAATCTTTATCCCTTTGGGGGGTAGGAAAATTTTTTTTTTTGAGTTGGAGTCTCACTCTGTCACCCAGACTGGAGTGCAGTGGCCGCTCTCAGCCACCGCAGCCTCAGGAAAATGATATTTATTGAATATTCATTGTGTTCCAGATGCGGGGTTAAGCACTTTATATAAAGAAATGCTAGGCCGGGCTCAGTGGCTCAGTCTGTAATCCTGTGCTTCGAGAGGCCGAGGTGAGGGGATTGCCTGAGCCCGTGAGTTTGACACCCATCTGGGCAACTTGGCGAGACCTCATCTCTAAAATAAATCAAAAATAAGCCGGGT
>NW_007260497.1:291057-293552 GCF_000164805.1 Carlito syrichta
GTCTCACTCTGTCACCCAGGCTGGAGTGCAGTGGCATGCTCATGGCCACTGCAGCCTTGAACTGCTGGGCTCAGGTAACCTTCTGCCTCAGCCTTCCAAGCAGCTGGAACTATAGGCATGTGCTACCACGCCCTGCTAATTTTTTGAATTATTGTAGAGACAGGTTGCGCTATGTTGCCCAGGCTGATCTTGAACCCATGGGCTCAGGCAATCCTCTCACCTCTACCTCCCGAAGTGTTAGGATTACAGGTATGAGCCACTGCATCCAGCTCCACAATGACCCTTATTATCATCATCTTGCAGTGGAAGAAATGGAAGCCCATATAAGTTGAGTTGTTTGTCCAAGGTCACACTGCTAATAGTAATTGAAACCCAGTTTAACTCCATCTATTATCTCCATCTATCATGCTTATTTATCCTAAAGTGACCAGATTCTCAATAAAGCCTCGCCTAGCTCCCTGGCCCTAAACTTCAATCTGGCCCATGCTTCAAACTTTTGAATTTATCCCTCCAACATCATAATAACAATAATAAGCAGAGTGATTCTTTTAAAACATGGCAGAGGAAGGCCAAAGCGATAGGATCGCCTGAGCCCAGCAGGTGGCTGTGAGTGTGCTACTGTACTCCAGCCTGGAGTGAGACTCTAGTTCAAAAAAAAAAAGATCAAGCCGGGCTCAGTGGCTCAGCCTGTAATCCCGTGCTTTAGGAGGCTGATGTGAGTGGCTTGCCTGAGCCCATGGGTTCGAGACCCGCCTGGGCAACTTGGTGAGACCTCATCTCTACAATCAAAAAAAAAAAAAATTAGCCGGGCGTGGTAGCACGCGCCTGTAGTTCCAGCTACTCGGAAGGCTGAGGCGGAAGGATCACCGGAGCCCAGCAGGTCGAGGCTGCGGTGGCCGGGAGCGGCCACTGCATTCCAGTCTGGGTGATGGAGTGAGACTCCAACTCAGAAAAAAAAAAAAAGATCGGCTGGGTGCAGTTGCTCATGCCTATAATCCTGTAATCCCAGCACTTTGGGAGGCCGAGGTGAGTGTGCAGGTGTTGTATGGCACACATTGGTGGTTCCAGTTACTTGAAAGGTTGAGGAGGAAGGATCCCCTGAGCCCAGCAGGTTGAGGTTGTAATGGCTGTGAGCATGCCACTGCACTGCAGCCGGTGTGTCAGGTGACACTGACCCCCCCCCCAAAAAAAATGGCTTGTTGGTAAAGATTTTGGACTTACTTTCAGTTAGAGAGGGAGAGAGGAAACACCATTAGATGGTTTTGTGTGGAGGATGAATGATCTGACTTTTTTTTTTTTTAGTTGGAATCTCACTCTGTCGCCCAGGTTGGAGTGCAATGGCACGCTCATGGCCACCGTTGCCTCGACCTGCTGGGCTCAGGCGATCCCTCCGCTTCAGCCTTCCAAGTAGCTGGAACCACAGGCATGCGCCATCAGGCCCAGCTAAATTTTTGATTTATTGTAGAGAGACAAGGTCTCACCATGTTGCCCTGGCTGCTCTGGGCTCAAGTAATCCTCTTGCCTCCACCTCCCAAAGTGCTAAGATGACAGGCATGAGCCACCATGTCCAGCTACAAGCCGTTCGTTTTTTGGTTTTTTTTTGAGTTGGTGTCTCACCCTGTCACCCAGGCTGGAGGGCAGTGACACGCTCACGGCCACTGCAGCCTCGACCTCCTGGGCTCAGGCAATCCTTCTGCCTCAGTCTTCCAAGTAGCTAGAACTACAGGCACCGCACCACCATGTCCTGCTAATTTTTGTATTTATTGTGGAGATGAGATCTTGCCAAGTTTCCCAGGCTGGTCTCGAACCCATGGGCTCAGGCAATCCTCTTGCCTCAGCTTCCCAAAATGCTAGGATTATAGGCATGAGCCACTGCCCCCAGCCTACAAGTCATTCTTTTTTTTTTTCTTTTGAGTTGGAGTCTCATTCTGTCACCCAGGCTGGGAGTGCAGTGACACACTCATGGCCACCGCAGCCTCAGCCTACTGGCTTCAGGTGCTCTTTCTGCCTCAGACTTCCAAGTAGCTGGAACTACAGGTGAGTGCTACCATACCTAGTTAATTTTTATTTATTTATTTATTTTTTTGAGTTGGAGTCTCACTCTGTCGCCCAGACTGGAGTGCAGTGGCTGCTCCCAGCCACCGCAGCCTCGACCTGCTGGGCTCCGGAGATCCTTCCGCCTCAGCCTTCCAAGTAGCCGGAATTACAGGCGCGCGCCACCATGCCCAGCTAATTTTTTATTTTTGTAGAGATGAGGTCTCGCCAAGTTGCCCAGGTGGGTCTCGAACCCGCGGGCTCTGGGAATCCACTCACCTCAGCCTCCCAAGGCACGGGATTACAGACTGAGTCACCGAGCTGGCTCAGATATTTCACAGATGAGGAAATTGAGATTTAAAATAGGCTAAATAGCCAGGCTCGGTGGCTCAGCCTGTAAATCCACGCCTTTGGGAGGCTGAGATGAGTGGATTGCCTGAGCCCGCGGGTTTGAGACCCGC
>NW_007260497.1:293859-296712 GCF_000164805.1 Carlito syrichta
TTTTTTGAGTTAGATTCTCACTCAGGCTAGAGGGTCGTGGCATGCTCACTGCCACAGCAGCCTCGACCTGCTGGGCTTAGGTGATCCTTCCACCTCAGCCTTCCAAGTAGCTGGAATTATAGATGCATGCCACCACCACACCCAGCTAATTTTTGTGATTTATTGTAGATATGAGGTCTCACCAAGTTGCCCTGGCTGGTCTTGAATCCCAGGCTCAGGCAATCCCTCCTTGCTGGTGCCTTGGCCTCCCAAAGTGCTGGGATTACAGGTTGAGCCACCTAACCCAAACTTTTTTTTTTTAGAGCAGGTTTACCAGCACCAGCAAGTCATTCCATAGTTAATAATTGACAGGCAGTTAGGATCACTCATCAGTCAACAAATATTTATTGACCTCCCCTTCTAAGTCTTAGGCACTGTTCAAGACCCCAGGAATATAATAATAATGAACAAAATAAACATCCTTGCCTTCATGGAGCTTATCATCTAATGGTGGAATATGGACAATGAACAAACAGGGAAAACATATAGTATAGGTACTAGTTAGGGTTCTCCAAGGAGCTAGAACCAATTTAATATAAACAGATATAGATATACTTATAAGAGAGAGGGTTTATTTGGGGGAATTCGCTCATATGATTATGGAGACTAAGGAGTCTTACAATAGGCTGTCAGCAAGCTGGAAACAATGGGATGCCAGCAGTGTGGCTCAGTCCAAGTCCAAAATCATCAGAAGCAGAGAAGCCAATGGTGTAATTTTCAGCCTGAGGCCAAAGGCCTGAGAATCACAGGGTTGGCGGTAGGGGATATGGGAGTGGATCCACTGGTGTAAGACCTGGAGTCCCAAGGTCAGAAAGCCTGGGGTCCTGATGTTCAAGGGCAGGAAAGTGTCCCAGCTACATGTGACAAAGGCATCCTTTCCTCTGCCTCTTTGTTCTGGAGGGAGGGGGCACCCAGCAGGTCAGATGGTGCCCATGAACATTGAGGGTGATCTTCTCCACTCACTCCCCTGAGATCCACTCACATGACAGCCTCCTGTGGAAACACCCTCACTCAGAAGTAATGTTTGCCAGTACTTTGGTATTCCTTAATCCAGGTAGATTGACATCCAAAATTAACCATTACAATATGTCGGATGAAATGTGCTATGGAGAAAAGTAAAGTAGGCAAGAGGAGTAAGAAGTTGGGAGAGTGAAGCTGGGCTTGGTGGCTCACGCCTGTAATCCCAGCACTTTGGAAGGCGAGAAGATTGCCTGAATTTAGGGGTTCCAGAACAACCTGGCAACTTGGCAAGACCTTGTCTCTATAATAAATCACAAAAACTAGCTGGGCATGGTGGCCTGTGTCTGTAGTTCTAGGTACTTGAAAGGCTGAGGTGGAAGGATAACCTAAGCCCAGCAGGTCAAGGCTGCGGTGGCTGTGAGCATACCACTGCACTCCTCCAGGCGGTGTGACAAGAGTGAGACTCCGACAAAAAAAAAAAGCTGAGATAGGCCTAAAAGCTAAGCGTCTTATGCCAGAAAGTTAGTCAAGTTGCAAATACAAAGGAAAAGCTCTTGAAGGAAATTAAAAAAATGCTGCTTCAGTGAACAAGCAAATCGTAAGAAAGCAAAACAGCCTTATTGCCAACATGGCGAAAGTTTCAGTGGTTTGGATACATGATCAAACCAGGCACATTTCCTCAGCCACAGCCTAATCCACAGTAAGCACTAACTCTCTTCAATTCCATGAAGACTGAAGAGGGGCAGAAGATGCAAGGGAATAATTGGAAGCTGCCAGAGGCTGGTTCATGAGGTTTCAGGAAAGAAGCCATCTTCAGAACATAGAAGTGCAAGGCAAAGCAGCAAGTCCTATGGAGAAGTTGCAGCAAGTGATCCAGAAGATCTAGCTAAAATCGTTGATGAAGGTGACTTGCTAAACCACAGATTTTCAATGGAGATAAAACGCCCTTTCTATTGGAAGAAGATGCTATCTAGGAATGTCTTTTCTTTTCTTTTTTTTTTTGAGTTGGAGTCTCACTGTGACACAGTGAGACTCCAACTCAAAAAAAAAAAAAAAAGAAAAAAATTTATTGCAGAGAGAAGGTCTCACCAAGTTGCCCAGGCTGGTTTTGAACCTGTGGGCTCAGGCAATCCTCTCCCCTCAGCTGAGACTACCAGCATGAACCACCACACCCGACCATTTAGGAATGTCACAGCTAGAGAGAAGTCAATGCCTGGCTTCAGATCTTCAAAGGACAAGCTGATGCTCTTGTTAGGGGCTAATGCAGCTGGTGACTTTAAGTTAAAGCCAATGTTCATCCCGAGAATCCTAGGGCCCTTAAGAATTATTCTAGCCGGGCTCGGTGGCTCAGCCTGTAATCCCGCGCCTTTGGGAGGCTGAGGTGAGTGGATTGCCTGAGCCCGCGGGTTCGAGATCCGCCTGGGCAGCGAGAACTCATCTCTACAGTAAATCAAAATATCAGCCGGGTGTGGTAGCGCATGCCTGTAATTCTGGCTACTCGGAAGACTGAGGCGGAAGGATTGCCGGAGCCCAGCAGGTCGAGGCTGTGGTGGCCGGAGCAGCTACTGCACTCCAGTCTGGGCAACCGAGTGAGACTCCAACTCAAAAAAATAAAAATAAATAAATAAATAAAAAGAATTATTCTAGGGGCCGGGTGCAGTGGCTCATGCCTATAATCCCAGCACTTTGGGAGGCCGAGGTGAGAGGATTGCCTGAGCCCGCGGGTTCAAGACCTGCCCGGGCAACTTGGCGAGAACTTGTCTCTACAATAAATTAAAAAATTAGCCGGATGTGGTCACACACGCCCGTAGTTCTGGCTACTTGGAAGACTGAGGTGGAAGGATCTCCAGAGAC
>NW_007260497.1:296732-301354 GCF_000164805.1 Carlito syrichta
CCTCGGAGGCTCAGCCTGTAATCCCGCGCCTTTGGGAGGCTGAGGTGAGTGGATTGCCTGAGCCCGCGGGTTCGAGATCCGCCTGGGCAGCGAGAACTCATCTCTACAGTAAATCAAAATATCAGCCGGGTGTGGTAGCGCATGCCTGTAATTCTGGCTACTCGGAAGACTGAGGTGGAAGGATCTCCAGAGACCAGCAGGTGGACGTTGGGGTGGCTGTGAGTGTGCCACTGCACTCCAGCCTGGGTGACAGAGTGAAACTCCAACTAAAAAAAAAATAAAATAAATAAAAAATGTAGTTAGGCTTGGTAGCATGTGCCTGTAGTTCCAGCTACTTGGAATACTGAGGCTAAAGCCAGGCTCAGTGGCTCAGCCTGTAATCCCACGCCTTGGGAGGCTGAGGTGAGTGAATTGCCTGAGCCTGTGGGTTTGAGAACCGCCTGGGCAACTTGGCGAGACCTCATCTCTACAATAAATCAAAAATCAGCCGGGCATGGTAGTGCGCGCCTGTAGTTCCAGCTACTTGGAAGGCTGAGGTGGAAGGATCGCCGGAGCCCAGTGGGTCGAGGCTGTGGTGGCCAGGAGCGGCCACTGCACTCCAGTCGGGGTGACAGAGTGAGACTCTAACTCAAAAAAAAAAAAAAATTAGCTGTGCTTGGTGGCATTCACCTATAATCCTAGTTACTCAGAAAGATGAAGCAGGAGGATCATTTGAACTCAGAGTTCAAGGCTGCAGTTAGCTATGATCACACCACTATAGTCCATCCTGGATGATATAGTAAAACCTTGTCTCTAAAAACAAAACAAAAATATTATTGCTAAATAACAATATACCTGGTGACTCAAGCGCTCTTATGGAGATATACAAGAGATTAATGTTGTTTTCATGCTAGCTAACACAACATTTATTCTTTTTTATTTTTTTAAATAAAAATAAAATAGAAGCAGGGCGTGGTGACTCACACCTATATAATCCCGGCACTTTGAGAGGCTGAGGTAAGAGGATTGCCTGAGCCCATGGATTCGAGACTAGCCTGGGCAACTTGGAGAGACCTCATCTCTACAATAAAAAAAATTAACTGGGCATGCCTATAGTTCCAGTTACTTGGAAGCCTGAGGCAGAAGAATCACCTGAGCCCAACAGGTGGAGGCTGTGATACCCACGAGCATGCCACTGCACTCCAGCCTAGGCAACAAAGTGAGACTCTAACTCAAAAAAAAAAAAAAAAAAAAAAAAAAAAAATAGAGACAGGCTCTCACTGTTGTCCAGGCTGGTCTCAAACTCCTGAGCTCCCAAAGTACTGCCTCATCCCCCCCAAATAGCTGGGTTTTTTTCTTTTCTTTTTAGTTGGAGCCTCATTCCATCATCTAGACTGGAGCACAGTGCTGCAATCATGGTTCACCACAGGCTCAACCTCCTGGGCTCAGGCTAACCTTCTTCAGCCTCCCGAGTAGCTAGGACTACAGGCATGCACCATCACATCCAGCTAATTTTCAAACTTTTTGTAGAGACAAAGATCTCCCTATGTTGCCTAGGCTAGTCTTGAACTCCTGGACTCAAGCAATCCTCTCACCTCAGCCTCCAAAATTACTGGAATTACAGGTATGAGCTACTGCAACGAGCTCATTTTCTTTCTTTCTTTCTTTCTTTTTTTTTTTTTGAGGAGTCTCACTCTGTCGCCCAGACTGGAGTGAAGTGGCCACTCCCGGCCACCAGAGCCTCGACCTGCTGGGCTCCAGCGATCCTTCCGCCTCAGCCTTCCAAGTGGCTGGAATTACAGGCACGCGCTACCATGCCCAGCTGATTTTTTTGATTTATTGTAGAGATGAGGTCTCACCAAGTTGCCCAGGCAGATCTCGAAGCCACGGGCTCAGGCAATCCACTCACCTCAACCTCCCAAAGGCGCGGGATTACAGGCTGAGCCACCGAGCCCGGCTTCTTGCAGTTCTTAAAGATTCCTTGCTTCCTCATGCTACAAGGACATTGCACAGTCTGTTCCTTACCTGTTAGACACTGTTCCTCAAATTTTCCTCTTGGAGGCTCTCATAGCACCCTAGACCTCCATTGCAGTTCTTCTTACAGTTGTGCATCTTCACCTATTTATATGACATTTGGTCAATACCTGACTTTTCCACCTAGATGATAGGCTCCAGGAGAGCAGATGCCAGGACTAGTCTTTGTCACGACTAGTCTTTGCACTCCATTGTTTGTTGTCCTAGTGCCTAGTTCAGTGACTACCACATAGTAGACATTCAAAAATCTATATATATACATATATATTTTGAATATATATATAATTGTGTAAGGAATTATTTCAATATTCTAGAAATAACATGAGAAGCAGGGCTTCCATTTCTTTGATCTTCTTCCAGCATCTTGATCTAGATTCTGGAGGTCCTTAGAAGGTCCTTTGTTTCTTTTTTTTTTGCTTCTTTTTTTATTGGGGAAAACTTCATATAACATAAAGTATAATTAACCACTAATCATAAATATGTATATATATTATATACTTATTTATTTAGATTTGGAATCTCACTCTGTCACCCAGGCTGGAGTGCAGAGGCACACTCATGGCCACCCCAGCATTGACCTGCTGGTCTCAGGTGGTCCTTCCACCTCAGCCTTCCAAGTAGCCAGAACTACAGATGCACATTATCATGCCTGGGTAGTTTTTTGATTTATTGTAGAAATGAGGTCTCACCAAGTTGCCCAGGCTGGTCTCCAATCCTCTGGGCTCAGACAATCCTCTCACCTCTGCCTCCCATAGTGTTGGGATTATAGACTTCAGTCACTGTGCCCGGCCAGTAATTCGGTTTTATAGCTGAATAATATTCTGTGTATGAACATACTATGCTGTGTTTATCGATTCATCAATTGATGGGCATTTACTTTTTTTTTCCTTTTTTTGAGTTGGAGTCTCACTCTGTTGCCCAGACTGGAGTGCAGTGGCCGCTCCCGGCCACCGCAGCCTCGACCTGCTGGGCTCCGGCGATCCTTCCGCCTCAGCCTTCCGAGTAGCCAGAATTACAGGCATGCTCTACCACAGCCAGCTGATTTTTTGATTTATTGTAGAGATGAGCTCTCACCAAGTTGCCCAGGCAGGTCTCGAACCTGCAGGCTCAGGCAATCCACTCACCTCAGCCTCCCAAAGGCGCGGGATTACAGGCTGAGCCACCGAGCCCAGCAAAAGTTTTAATTTTTCCACATTTTTATTAACATCCCTTGTTTCTTTTATTTTTTCTTTTCTTTTTAATTTTTTTTGAGTTGGAGTCTCACTCCATGACCCAGACTGGAGTGCAGTGGCCGTTCCCAGCCACCGCAGCCTCAACCTGCTGGGCTCCAGCGTTCCTTCCGCCTCAGCCTTCTGAGTAGCCAGAATTACAGGTGCGCGCTACCATGCCTGGCTGATTTTTTGATTTATTGTAGATGAGGTCTCGCCAACTTGCCCAGGCAGGTCTCGAACCCGCGGGCTCAGGCAATCCACTCACCTTGGCCTCCCAAGGCACGGAGTACAGGAGCCACCAAGCCTGGTTCCTTGTTTCTTTTATAACCACAGCATACAAATCATGTTCATGTTGCACATGTTCCAATTCTGATGCTTAATATATATATTAAGATGGGACCTGGTTATTTATTTAATTTATTTTTGAGGTAGAGTCTCACTATGTTGCCCAGGATGGACTCAATTTCCTGGGCTAGAGCAATCCTCCCACCTCTGCCTCCTGAGTAGCTGGGATTACAGGTACTCACCGCCAAGATCTGCTAAGGACTTGATTAGTATTTTTTTCTTTTTTTGACTTGGAGTCTCACTGTGTTGCCCAGGCTGGAGTGCAGTGGCACGCTCACAGCCAATGCAGCCTTGACCTGCTGGGCTCAGGCGATCCTTCCACCTTAGTCTTCCAAGTAGCCAGAACCACAGGCATGTACCATTACGCCCGGCTAATTTTTTATTCATTGTAGAGATGAGGTCTCAAACTTGTGGGCTCAGGCAATTCTCGCACCTCGGTCTCCCAAAGTGCTGGAATATAGGCATGAGCCACTGTACCCAGCCTAGGACCTGTTTTTTACAGCCACAAATGAATGAGCCTATTAGATACATCCTTTCAGACGTGCTGTGTCTTTCTGGGTTATTCATTGTATGGGGTCATTCATTCATATCATGGAATCACATGCCTTTCATTCAAAATCACTGTGAGTTGATACTTCTTTTGTTTGCCATCCATCATTTTCAAGGTATATCTCTATCTTGTGATGCCTTGTCAGCAGAATCTCCCTCTATTGCTAGATATGCTTAAATCCTAAATCTTTTTGCAATGTTGTGTCTGATTGCATTACATTTGCTTCTGTGAGCAGATGTTTTTATTTTTATTTATTTATTTTTGAGTTGGAGTCTCACTCCCTCGCCTAGGAGTGCAGTGGCATACTCGTTGCCACCACAGCCTCGTCCTACTGGGCTTGGATAATCCTTCTGCCTCAGCCTTCCCAGTAGCTGGAACTACAGGCATGCGCCACCATGCCCAGCTAGTTTGTTTTTTTTTTTAGTTGGAGTCTCACTCTGTCACTCAGACTGGAGTGCAGTGGCCGCTCCCGGCCACTGCACCCTCAACCTGCTGGGCTCCAG
>NW_007260497.1:301374-329036 GCF_000164805.1 Carlito syrichta
CTAGCTGGAACTACAGGCGTGCACTACCACGCCTGGCTGATTTTTTGATTATTGTAGAGATGAAGTCTCGCTGCCCAAGCGGGTCTTGAACCCGCGGGCTCAGGCAATCCACTCACCTCAGCCTCCCAAAGGCGAGGGATTACAGGCTGAGCCACCGAGCCCAGCTAGTTTTTTGATTTATCATAGAGATAAGGTCTTGCCAAGTTGCCCAGGCTGGTCTTGAACCTGTGGCCTCGGGCAATCCTCTCGCCTCGGCCTCCCAAAGTGCTGGGATTATAGGCGTGCGCCACCGAGCCCGGCTTATTTATTTATTTATTTATTTATTTATTTATTTATTTATTTGAGTTGGAGTCTCACTCTGTCGCTCAGACTGGAGTGCAGTGGCCGCTCCCGACCACCGCAGCCTCGCCTGCTGGGCTCCAGTGATTTTTCTGCCTCAGCCTTCCGAGTAACTGGAACTTCAGGTGCGCGCTACCACTGCCCGGCTAATTTATTTATTTATTTATTTATTTTTATTTTAATTAAAAAAATTTTTTTTTATTTTTTGAGTCGGAGTCTCACTCTGTCGCCCAGACTGGAGTGCAGTGGCCGCTCCCGGCCACCGCAGCCTCGACCTGCTGGGCTCCGGCGATCCTTCCGCCTCAGCCTTCCGAGTAGCTGGAATTACAGGCGTGCACTACCACACCTGGCTGATTTTTTGATTGTATTGTAGAGATGAGGTCTTGCCTGCCCTGGCGGGTCTCGAACCCGCGGGCTCAGGCAATCCACTCACCTCAGCCTCCCAAAGGCACGGGATTACAGGCTGAGCCACCGAGCCAGGCTCAATTTTTAAATTTATTGTAGAGTTGAGGTCTTGCCAAGTTGCCCTGGCTAGTCTCGAACTCATGCAATCCTCTTACCTCTCCGCAGCCTTGACCTGCTGGGCTTACGAGATCCTTCTGCCTCAGCCTTCCAAGTTCCAAGTAGCTGGAACTACAGATGCACGCCTCCACGCCTGGCTAGTTTTTGTGATTTATTGTAGAGATGAGGTCTTGCCAAGTTGCCTAGGCTGGTCTCAAACCTCCTGAGGTCAGGCAATCCTATCACCTCCGCCACCGAAAGTGCTGGGATTACAGGCTCAGCCATCTCGCCTGGCCCAATTCCCTTTTTTTTTTTGATTTGGAGTCTCACTCTGTCACCCAGGCTGGAGTGCAGTGGCACGATCATGGCCACCGCAATCTCAATTTGCTGGGCTCCAGTGATCTTTCCGCCTCAGCCTTCCAAGTATCTGGAACTATAGGCGCATGCTATCATGCCTGGCTAATTTTTTAATTTATTGTACAGACAAGATCTTGCAAAGTTGCCCGGGTTGGTCTCGAACCCACAGGCTCAGGCAATCCACTTGCCTCAGCTTCCCAAAGTGCTGGGATTACAGGCTGAGCCACAGATCCCAGCCCAGTCTGTTATTTTCAATACCAATATGTTCAGGGCATTGAGCTTGTGCAAAATCTTTTTTTTTTGAGTTGGAGTCTCACTCTGTCACCCAGACTGGAGTGCAGTGGCCGCTCCCGGCCACCACAGCCTCGACCTGCTGGGCTCTGGCGATTCTTCCGCCTGAGCCTTCCAAGTAGCTGAAACTACAGGCGCGCACTACCACACCCAGCTAACTTTTGATTTATATTGTAGAGATGAGGTCTTGTCAAGTTGCCCAGGCAGGTCTCAAACCCATGGGCTTAGGCAATCCACTCATCTCAGCCTCCCAAAGAGTGGGATTACAGGCTGAGCCACCGAGCCCAGCTATTCTTTTTCTTTTTGAGTTGGAGTCTCACTCTGTCGCCCAGACTGGAGTGCAGTGGCCGCTCCTGGCCACCGCAGCCTCGACCTCCTGGGCTCCAGCCATCCTTCCGCCTCAGCCTTCCAAGTAGCTGGAACTACAGGCGCGCGCTACCATGCCCGGCTAATTTTTAAAATTATTGTAGAGATGAGGTCTCGCCAAGTTGCCCAGGCGGGTCTCGAATCGGCGGGCTCAGGCAATCCACTCACCTCAGCCTCCCAAAGCGTGGGAGTACAGACTGAGCCACAGAGCCCAGATCTTTTTTTTTTTTTTTTTAAGAGACAGGATCGGGCAGACCCTTCGGGTCCCCTCCCACTGTGGGAGCTTCTCTGTGTTCCTGTGTTCTCAATAAATCTTGGTTTCTAAAAAAAAACCAGGCTCACCCATGCTGTCTCAATTTCCTGGTTTCAAATGATCCTCTTATCTTGGCCTCACAAAAGGGTAGGATTACAGGCAAAAGCTACTGTGCCTGCCACAAAATCTTTTTATTTTTTATTTGGAGTCTCATTCTGTTGCCCAGGCTGGAGTGCAGTGGCACACTCACGGCCACCCCAGCGTCGACCTGCTGGGCTCCAGCGACCCTTCTAGCTCAGCCTTCCAAGTAGCCAGAACTATAGGCATGTACTGCCATGCCTGGTTAATTTTGCCAGATGAAGTCTCACCAAGCTGCCTGGGCTGTTCTTGAACCCTCTGCCTCCCAAAGTGCTGGGATTACATGCTGAGGCACCGAGCCTGACCCAGCCAAAAAACCTTATTAGTACAGTACAAAACACTATCTTAAATATGATTTTATGTTACTTTAGTTGTTCTCTAACTATACTGAAAACTCTTGAAGGAAAAAGGACTATATTTTCATTTCTTTTGTACTCACAAATCATCCTAAAGAGTGTTATAGGTATCGAAGGTCTTTAATAAACACTTATTGAATGAATCAGTAAACAGTATATTTCACTGCTAAAATCTTTGCTTTTTTTTTTTTTTTTTTTTGAGTTGGAGTCTCACTCTGTCGCCCAGAATGGAGTGCAGTGGCTGCTCCCGGCCACCGCAGCCTCGATCTGCTGGGCTTCGGCGATCCTTCCGCCTCAGCCTTCTAAGGAGCTGGAACTACAGGCACGCGCTACCACGCCCGGCTAGTTTTTGATTTACTGTAGAGACGAGGGCTTGCCAAGTTGCCCAGGCGGGTCTCGAACCTGCGGGCTCAGGCAATCCATTCACCTCAGCCTCCCAAAGGTGCGGGATTACAGGCTGAGCCACTGAGCCCAGCTCATATTTTCTTCTAAATATAAAAAATAATTTTGTTTTAGAGACTGAATTTTCCAGCTGGCATTTGTTGATTGTCTGCTAAATTGCCAAATTGACTTTGATGGTCCTTGAAGAGGGAACAATTTAAGAGATCTTCATTCACTGAGTGCCTTGGAGCCTAAGTCATTTATCTTCTCTAATAAGAAGTTTAGATGGTCAAGGTCATATTTTGCTCTGTCATTTTCCCAAACAAATTAGACAAATTAAGGGTCACCCATTTGTTTTGCTATTTGCACAGTAACAAGTCACAATGCTGAAATTACAGGGAGGAAAAGAAACTACAGAAGTTAGTTTTCAGTTTCCTCTGATTTCCAATACTTAAAAATTTAAAAAGGATCTCAATTATCAGAAGAAGAATTAAGGGGTAATATTAACTACGGCTACTTTTCAAAAAATGTACTGTAGAGACGAGATCTCACCATGTTGCTCAGGCTGGTCTCGAAGCCCTGAGTTCCAGCAATCCTCTCGCCTCCGCCTCCCAAAGGGCTAGGAATACAGGCATGAGACACAGTGCCTGGCCGGCAAACCCTCTTAGCTACATTTACTCTAAGTAATTTTGCTCAGCAATAATACACGTTAACATTTTTTTATTTTTTAGTTGGAGTCTCACTCCATCGCCCAGACTGGAGTGCAGTGGCCGCTCCCGGCCACCGCAGCCTCGACCCGCTGGGCTCCGGCGATCCTTCCGCCTCAGCCTTCCGAGTAGCCGGAACTACAGGCGCACTACCACGCCTGGCTAATTTTTTGATTTTTCTTGTAGTGATGAGGGCTCACCAAGTTGCCCAGGCGGGTCTTGAACCCGCGGGCTCAGGCAATTCAATCACCTCAGCCTCCCAAAGCACGGGATTACAGGCTGAGCCACCGAGCCGGGCTTAGTGTTAATTTATTTTTTTGTTGTAGAGACGAGAGCTCGCCAAGTTGCCGGGGTGGTCTCAAACTGGCAGCTCAGAAAATCCACTCTCCTTGGCCTCCCAAAATGCTGGGATTACAAGTTGAGCCACAGAGAATTTATACTTCGAAGTGTTAGGCATCTGGGCAACTTCAAGGGCCAGGAGTCAAATCCCTAGGGAAAGGGAGAATTTTTTTTTTTTTTTTTTTGAGTCGGAGTCTCACTCTGTCGCCCAGACTGGAGTGCAGTGGCATGCTCTCGGCCATCGCAGCCTCGCCCTGCTGGGCTCCGGGGATCCTTCCGCCTCAGCCTTCCAAGTAGCTGGAACTATAGGCGCGCGACCACGCCCAGCTTATTTTTTGATTCATTGTAGAGAGGAGGTCTTGCCAAATTGCCCAGGGAGATTTCGAATCCCTGCTCAGGCAATCCTCTCGCCTCTGCCTCCCAAAGTGCTGGGATTACAGGCGTGTGCCACCGTGCCTGGCTGGCATTTTTGAAGAAACAATAGCTGCGCGCTCAGGCTTAACACGGGGCACAAAGCTGATTCCCCGCCAAGGGAAGCGGGGTTTGTGTTTTTCACCTTCTCCTCGCTTTCCTCCACTATTTCCAAGGGTGCTTCGAGCATCCGGGCCGCTCCCACTCCTGGGCTGCAAATGCCAGAAGAGCCCGATGCTGCTCTCCACCCCGTCCTTTGCCCCTGCACGGCCTTTCTTCTTGTTCTCTTTTATTCTCGTGTCCACTTCGTGTTCGCCCTTGGCGGATCATCTGAACACGGCCGTTCTATCCCTGTCGCCATACGGACTAGGTTGCCTCATGGCGACCTTGACAGCCTTCCGGGAGGGAGGCCGGGGCGGGGGCGGTCGGCTACGACGGGGAAGCCTGCAGATGGCCGTGAGGAGGCGCCACCAGTGGTGGCGACCTCGGAGCGCCACTCAGCTTGGAGTTCTCTAAAAGATTGACAGGCAGGCCACCAACAGTCTTTGGCCTAGGGACCAGCGTCGTTTCGCGAGATTTGGACGCTTATCTGGATGGGGAGTCAAAGGCACCTCCCTGGAGGGGGGAGGGGAACATCTCTGGCGCAATCATTGCGCGAGATTGGGCTGCGGTCTCCGGGACATTCCTAGATCTCGCGATATTTCTTTCGCTCCTCTCTGGAACGCGGTGCAGTTTCTCGCGAGAGCCCGTGCTGAGGGCTCTGTGAGGCCCCGTGTGTTTGTGTGTGTGTATGTGTGTTGGTGAATGTGAGTACGGGGAAGCAGCGGCCGCCATTTCAGGGAGCTTGCCGACGCTGTCGCAGGGGAGGATCCTGAGCTGCCGAAGCCGCCGTCCTGCTCTCCCGCGCGGGCTCTTCTAATCCCATTGTTTCTTTTAGATTCGTTCGGGCCTAGCCGCCCTCGGAGCCTGATATTCGGGCCGGGCGATACCGCGGCCTGGGCCTAGGGGCTTAACAGTAGCAATAGCAGCAGCGGCGGCGGCGGCAGTTCCCTCCCGCATACGAGCACTACAGGCGCCCGAAAGCCCGCGCAGGTACGAGGGTGTCGCAGGCTAGCGGATTACCACCGCGTATCCGAACCTTGTTTCTCTTCTGGGCGCAGGGCGCTCTTGGCTGTCTTAGTGACTCGGCGGGGGGCAGGGGTCGCGAGAAACCGGCCTCATGTCGGCGACCGCGCCCTTCCTTTCGGTCGGTGGAGTTACGATTCGGGAGGGCAGGGACCCCTGAGGGTCCTTTGGCTGGTGGCGACCTGTCTCTTTCGCGGACTGGGCCAGCGACCTCACAACATGGCGCCAGGCGAGCGCTGCCTTGGCACGGAACCCTTCCCAGCAGAGGGACTTTCCCTTTGCCCCTAAAATGGCAGCGCGGGCTTTGCGCGGAAAGGGGCGCTCTCGCGCGAGCCACCTGGCTTGTTTTCCGCGTTCATGGGAGGCGTTTAAAAATCCTACGCTGAAGTCTCCGTGTGCTGCAGCCGGTGTAGGGGGTTTCAGGTCTACTTACACAAGCTTCCCTGTGGTAGCGCGTGTCGCCTTGTCGTTGTAGGGCTGCGAAAGGTTTTTCTCAAATTTTGGAGTGTGTCAGCTGAGAAAATTCAGAATTGAAAAACGTTTAGTCACAGAATTATCTCGTTCTTTTCCTAGGTGTTTAGAGAAAATGGCAGACGATATTGATATTGAAGCAATGCTTGAGGCTCCTTACAAGAAGGTGAGAAAAAACATGTCGGTGAGATTTATATGTTTCTTAATTTAGCATTATTCACGAAACTACTGCTGAAATGTAAACTAACATCCCCGGAGCCCTCTTGATTTATCTTATCAGAGATGCATTACGTGTAACTTACAAAAGTAAATATATGCTATTGATGTAATAATATTGTGCAGTAGTTTCACTTCAGCGTGATGAATAAATGCCCATCTATCTCTCTTTGTAGACTTGCCTAACGATATCTCACCTCTACTCCCATGAATTCACCTTTGATTCCAGTGTGAACTGTCAATCATAAGGTAGTAATTGAGTGACTTATCGCTGTACCGTGGTCCCTTAGGTAAAATGACTCAACTAAGAATTACCAGCTCCAGTTTGGTATAGCAAAAAGGTGAATGTAGTGGTTTGGGAAATGGCAGGGGTCCAAGAATAACAAAGCATAACCAGTCTGTGGCAAGTAACTCTTTAAATAAGTCTTATATGAAGAAATGGGTGAGATTTAAAAATTTATATATGCTATGTATAAAAGACTGGTCACAGTAAATCTTAAAACAGGCAGGTGACAATCTGCTTAGTTAATAATTACTAAAATTCTTGGATCCCTGAGTAGAAATTAAAAACAAACAACAACAACAACAACAAAACAACAAAAGGCAGTATCACAGCTTAGAGTCACTTGATGACTTTTACTGTTCTCCATTTTGTTTTATTTTTAATTAGGCCCTACCGTAGTATTTCACACCTAAATCTACAAAGGAATTATTTTGGCTAATATAGTCTTTGACCCATTTCAGTATTGCAGTAAAAGTAAACTGTCTTTTCATTCTTTGACCAGTTGGTGGTGAAAATAGCAGTGTGCATGCATTATCTTTGGTGTCGCAAACTGTAAACTTTGTGAGTTAGCAGTTATGCTCTTATAACAGATGTGATCCAACTTTAAAATAAACGTTGCACTAAACCTTAAAAAATAATACATTTGTTTTGGAGTGTATAGCACGACCATGTGGTACGAATTTGGATGAATTCTTGATAGCTTTAAATACTGTTTGTAGTATCGTAATGCTTAGACTCTTGAAGAACTACTTTTGTTTTAATGTGTAGATTCTTGTGTCTTAGTTTTTTTTTAACGTGGATGTAATTCCATGTAAACAGGTATGGAAATAGGAAATGTTTTGACTGGACTGGTGGATTATTAATTGACTTTCTTGGGTTCTTGGGAGTCAACATTACTAAGCAGTGTGAATCCCTGTTTGCTTCAGGGCGAGATGTGTGACAGAGGTGGCATCAAGCTCTTACAGTCCCAACCCTCCAACGGAAATGGGCGAAGATCTCAGGAATGGCATCGGTCACAGGAAATCGATAGTGGCTGGCTGCTAGCATGGCCACTTGGGGCTTAGGCAGAAATAGAGCCATGGTACTGACCAAAGGGACCATAGCACATGGAAAAAACTCAAAACAGGACTTCATTCATGTTTTATAGAAATTACATTTAACCACTTCAACATTGTAAATCTGGATAACTTAATATCTAAACTATATAAGAAAGTAAAATTTAACATGTTAATATGGAGAGTTTTTTTTTTTATCTTGATGTAATTGTAAGGAACAAAGTGGTTAAACACATACCCATCTAAATTTTTTTATAGCCTTCCATGTTAAACCGTAAATAAATAATTAGTTTTAAAATTGTTTTGTATTTTCTTATTCCTGTTCCCTTTACCCTTTGACAACTTGAAATGTTACCACTTCGCCCTCATGATGTTCTTCTATCAACCCTGCTTAGGATGAGAACAAGTTGAGCAGTGCTAACGGTCATGAAGAACGTAGCAAAAAGTAAGTTTTAAGAAGGGATCTGGGGGGTGGTGGTGAACTTTCTGTGATTTGAGATCTTGTTCCTGTGGCTAAAGCATCAAACTAAACCTCTTTTCTGAAGCTTTTCTTTATCTCTTTTGGAAAATTGGTTCTTTGCCTTTTGGAACTGGAAGCTTTTTGGGGAACTAGACTTTGCCTAGATTCCAGGATATGGTTTCAGTTACCTTCTGGACACCTTCCTCTCCAAGTCCATCATGACAGTCTGGTTAAGAGTTCCTGTATTAGAGCGTGTTTTTTGTTTTTAGATTTGTTAACTTTGTCTTAGTATTTGGTGATGTTACTGACAAAATTATCATATCTATTGAAAGAGGAAGAGTTAAATTAGAAAAGTTGGCCAGGCGCTGTGGCTCACGCCTATAATCCCAGCACTTTGGGAGGCCGAGGTAGGAGGATTGCCTGAGCCCACAGGTTCGAGACCAGCCTGGGCAGCTTGGTGAGACCTCATCTCTACAATAAATCAAAAAATTAGCCAGGTGTGGTGGTGCGTTCCAGTAGTTACAGCTACTTGGAAGGCTGAGGCGGAAGGATCACCTGAGCCCAGCAGGTTGAGGCTGCGGTGGCTGCGAGTGTGTCACTGCACTCCAGCCTGGGTGACAGAGTGAGACTCCGACTCAAAAAAAAAAAAAGAATACCAGGCCATGGAAAGTACAGTTTGTCGTAAATCACAGAAGGAGTCAAAGCTGTGAATTACTTCTGCTTCTTGCTGCTTAAAGGACCTTTTTGTAATAATGTGGTAACATCCTTAATATGACTTTCATTGTTTTAGGCCTTTTCATCTCTAGTAGACTTAATAATGAGTGTGGCATTTTTGGAAATTATGAATATTTATACAGTTTATTTGGGTAAGACAAGTAACCCATAGTAGGAATTTTTTGCTATAGGTTAGTATAGAAAGCAGTATACCAAGAGCCTAAGTAACAGTTAAAACCAGATTACTTTATAAGGTTGGAGTCTGTCAGTTTTTGAAGTTTCAGCTATAAGGTTTTAGTGATTCTTAACATGTGCTCATACTACAAGCCTTAAAATTGTTTTATAAGCCTGTGTTTATGGTGCCGTATTAAGACATTTTGTCATATTTATGACTATAGTACATAATGAAAAATGATGGTAAAATCACAACTTAATTCTTTTTGACTGTTTCTCCTAAGAGCTCTTTATAATAACTTCCTCAGTCAGCCTGGCTACAGTTGTGTTAGATTGATATAATTTCATGAAGTAGGTGAGAAAATTTCTGATTGGATATTCAAGGTTTGCTAAGCTATTTTCTTTTCATAGTTCCCCTAAAACAATGTGGTAGTAGTGAATTAAAAATAATTTGTAGAAATGTCCTACTCTTTTCTGGCACAAGCTTGGGTGGGAGTCAGTTATAGTTCCTTGGTAATCACAAGTGGAGGGGGGGAGCTTCAGGTTAGGTTTAGTTGAATTGTGGTCTGAGGCCACTGACCAGTCATTGAAGGGCTTATGCCATCTGGTTTTTTGCCTTTTACCAAAGTAATACTTGCCTAATATTTCTATTTTGCAACTCTGCAATCAAAAGAAAACCCGGGAAGGGCTATCCATATAAACTGACATAAAGTGTCCGATCTAGGTGTTAGGTCTAGTGGCTAAGTAGAGATTTCATTTCAAGTGCCAAAAAGATGAGGACATATACTTTTGGGAGTAGACCTTTAATGTACCATTCTCTGATGTCACTCCTTGCCACTAAGGTCATCTTCAGTTTATACTTGTTCTTATCCTGCGTCTAAGCTCATTAAAGCTACCAAGCTTTTACAAGGAAATGGAGCATCAAGGTCTTCATGTATTATGTTTAATGACCTTTATTTAATATAAAGTGGTTCTAAATAGAAGAATAGACAATTTTTCTTAATTGGGCATATGATTCTTTAAGACCCTTTCATAATACTTATCTTGTAATCTTAAAATGTACGAAATAATTGTGTCAGACATCTTATCTTCACTTATAGCTGGTTAAAAAATGGCTCCCTTGTTCAGTCAGGACCCTGAATTTCTGATGGAACTTTACTTTTCAAATTAATTTGATAGTTACCTAGAAGTTTGTGTTTAGGGACAGGTGTAATCTAAAACACGTAAAATGTTCTGCTTGTTCTTTAGTCTTTAGTACTAAATTAAATTTCTTAACCAAAGGAAGGTGCCGTGTTGCATTTTTCATCCTAAACTTCATTGAATGTTGAGATATAGCTTGTAAGGTAGTAAAAAAATGCACATTTTGCAAAGTAGAGTTGACTGATTGTATACATGTTTTTTTAAAAATAGTAATTCTGATTCTCAACACATGCACATTGTGGTGTCCCAGTAGTAGAAGGAATAAAGTTTAATATAACACAACTTGGTTGTCATTTACTTTATTTTCTGAAGAGCTGTAAACCCTGAGTTTGGCGAGACCTCAAAGTATGCCTCCTAAGTACCTGAGCTTGCCTTCGTGGGAATATTATTTTAGTGTAACCAATTTTGCAAAAAAACCTAAGCAACCATTCCATTAAGCTCTTTAGAGAATTATTTTTAAAAATAGCGATAAAATGACACAGTTGAAATATATTGGCTACTGTGGTGTGGATTATCTATAAATTTTGGAATAAATGACTTTTCTATTTTTTTTCTTATTTTCCAGAATACTTTGCATTTAAAATTTAGATCTTCTTACATGGAAGAGGTCAAATCCAGTTATAGCAAAACACCTTTACAGCAGAGGCCATATAACCAAAAAGTCCAAAGGCCCAGCCCAGTGGACCATTTACTTCAATGATGTTCAGTACAAAATTCCACTGCCACTAAAGACTTTGGAAAGTCCCTTTTAAGTTGTAACAGGATTTGACTATTAGTGTGGATTATGATAACCCTTCTTTAGTTAATAACTCGTTGAAGCTGAAATATGTTAGAGAAGGATACTGGTTTCTTGTACCCTTAAGTTTTTTCTGGGCTTTTATGGAAAAAATTGTATTTTCGGAATGTCTTAGTATGTTGCTGTCTTTTTACCTGTCTGGGGTTGCCTTCAGATGTGGGTGGGGACTTGTTTACAAAAAGTCCTGGGAAGATGTTAAATTAAAAATTAGCTTTCCAATTTTTAAGTATTTTATTTTGAAACTAAATTTTGGGGCCTATGAGCAGTCAGTAGGTTGGCTGCCTCTCTGCTATGGGCCATCTATGAGCAGAGCAAAAACAAACTTTTTTTTTTTTTTTTTTTTTTTTTTTTTTTGTGGGGGATGGAGTTACTTTTTACCTTGTCCCCTAATTGAATTTATTATATTTAGGACTTTAGGTTTTAGCCTCTCACAGAATTCTGTAATTAGAATAGTGTCACAGTGTCAGGTTTTTCAGGCAAGAAAGTTTGAATGTTATCTGTTGCCCTTCTGGGCATTGCTTTGATGACTTATACATTATGAGTGTAGCCTAATTTTCTGTCATGTGCCACCTAGTATATACATTTCTGACAGTCAGGTGGATTATCTTGAAATTTTAGACAAAGTTTCTGCCTCCTTGGAAAGCTCTACATCTCCTTGTGATTGGAGTGTGGGTTTCAAGATTCCAGAAGGTGGGTGTCTTCATTTTCTATTTTCAATGCACTCTAAGATGACCTGCTTACAGGTTCTCTGAGGCAGACCTCAGTTGCTCTTGTGCTATATATTTGCTTTGATAAGGACTAAACAGTTAATTAAATTTCCAAATAATGATGTAGAGATGTCAAAATGTTTAGTAGTCTTTAAACAACTACAAATTGACTTCTTAGTGGAATAAATTGAGTTTTGAAATGTCTTTCAATTTATATTGAAATATCTGAAGGCACCTCTAAAATTTGGGTGATGACACAGAGGTAAAAATTGTAAGAATTAATTGTGAAATGAATGGGTAGTATACTATGGGAATACAGAAATGAACAGAAATATATGACTGGTTTTTTTTACCTTTCAGAATTTGAGATTTTATAAAGATTATGAAGGTCAAGTTGATCCTTGTTTTTCATTGCATCCCACAGGCTTGTATAAACTGACTTAAAAATGGCATACTCCATATTCTGGTGTATTTGTTAAAATCTTAAGTGAAAAGTTTTTGAAATGATCACTTTAAAGTCTAGGAGTATCAAAATGTGTTTTACTGCATTAGTCCTTTATGCCCTTTGTCATTATTTATAACTTTGCCCATTATTATTATGTTATGTTGGCCAAGAAAAAAATAAAGAAAATTTTGCTTAAGAAAACCAAAATGTTGATGACCCTTTGAAGGTATAAATACTTTCAATTTGCATGTGTAAATTGGGACAGAATAAAACTACTTAAGGTAAATTAGTATATTTAATGAAAATCTTCCTATGTGAACCAATACTAGTACTTTTGAGCATTCTCTAAGTTTGAGTTTATAATGTACCTTGTGGGTTAGTGTAATGCTTTTTGTCCTTTTATGTGATGGTCAAAGTATTTAAAAGCCATTTTGATTTGATTTATACTTGCCAACAACAAGGTCCTGTTCCTTATTAAAGCTGTAGTTGACTCTCAGGACCTGATTGCAGTTTCTGTTCTCAAATAATTTCAGATAAGTTCTTGACTACTGATTTTCAGTAATACAAGAAAAAGATGGGATGTTGTGTTATATACCTACAATTTTTTTCCATAAATATGATAGTAAAAATAGCAAAATAAATTTACAAAAGGATTAAATAAATTTTGACCATAAAAGTTAATATATTTTTGTATGTACTTAAACCAACACGTTAATGGTGAATTTTTTTCTTCTCAGGAGGAAAAAAAGCAAGAGCAGAAGTCGTAGTCATGAAAGAAAGAGAAGCAAAAGTAAGGAACGGAAGCGAAGTAGAGATAGAGAAAGGAAAAAGAGCAAAAGCCGTGAAAGGAAGCGAAGTAGAAGCAAAGAGAGGAGACGAAGCCGCTCAAGAAGTCGAGATCGTCGATTTAGAGGCCGCTACAGAAGTCCTTAGTATGTAATTATAATTATGATTTTGGCTTGAGGGTCATTCTCTGGGTATTTAGATACCAATTTAACTTGAGGGATTTGAATTGTGAAATTTTATTTTTCAGTGATTGGTTAAAAACTATGAAATTGAGGGTATTGCCATTAAAGACAGAGTAAAAGCACGGTGTGTAGACAAATTCGTAAAACGTCTATTTTACTAGGCATACAGCTTATTTTTTGTTAATCCATCTAAAAATATTTTAATTGTATGCCAGTGCAAACTAAAGCAATAGAGTGCTTGAAAAAGATATTGTATTGCCAAATACTTGATAAAGCTTAATGATGTGTGAGCTACTACAATTTTTTTAACTAAGTATATATTTACTTAAAATCTTGACTTAAAATTGTAGAGTTAAGGTAAATACTAACTTACAAATGTGTAATTGGTTAACAGTAAGTCAAGTCTTGTCTCTGTGACTGTTGCAGCTGATATGACAGACCATTTGTGAGTTTGTAGTGTTATGCTCCTTGATGAAGATCATCTGTGGGGTTTGTAACACATCTGTACTTAAGGTTCTTTAATAATAGTAAGATATTCTCAAGCAAAAGTGCTTTGAAGATTAAATCATTATAAAATTTTGGTTGTGACTATTTAAAAATGATTCAACTAATTTATTATGATCGTTAAATAATTATTATGGCCTGGTTCGGTGGCTTAGCCTGTAATCCTGCGCCTTTGGGAGGCTGAGGTGAGTGAATTGCCTGAGTCCGCGGGTTCGAGACCCGCCTGGGCAACTTGGCGGGTCTCGAATAAATCAAATAAATCAAAATGAGCTGGGTGTGGTAGCGTGCACCTGTAGTTCCAGCTACTTGGAAGGCTGAGGCGGAAGGATCGCCGGAGCCCAGCAGGTTGAGGCTGCAGTGACCGGGAGTGCCCACTGCATTCCAGTTTGGGTGACAGAGTGAGACTCCAACTCAAAAAAAAAAATTATTATGACATTACCTGCAGTTCTAAGCAAGCATTGAATCTAGCAGTCCTTAATGTTATATGATGTGATTTCCTTTTAGTAAGTACACTGTTGTTAACTGTATTGGATTTATTAAAATTAGCACTTCTGACTTTTAAATTTGAATGGTTGAGAATGGAATTTAAAGACAGATCTGAAACAACTTTGGCCTTTCACTTGGGCAAATTACTTAACCCTCTAAATTTTTATTTTCTTTTAAGGAGGATGTAACAATTACAGATAAGCCATTAATGATTAGTTAATCAGAAGAGAATACAAATAAAGCACTCAGAATTCTTACTGATATTCATGAAATGTTTTGGTATTACATGAGGTCATTTGGAGTTAGAGTGAATTCTGATTGTGGCTCTTTTATTTTTAAAATTAAAAAAATGGAACTCCTTATTTTAAAAATTCTTTTTAGCTGCTTTGTACATAGACTTTTTTTTTTTTTTTGAGTTGGAGTCTCACTCTGTTACCCAGGCTAGAGGGCAGTGGCTTCCTCTTGGCCACCGCAGCCTCAAACTGCTGGGCTCTAGTGATCCTTTCGCCTCAGCATTTCCAAGTAGCTGGAACTACAGGCAAGCACCACCATGTCCTGCAATTTCTTTTTTTTGTTTTAAATTTATTGTGGAGGTGAGTTCTGGCCAAGTTGCCCAGGCTTGTCTGGAACCCGTGAGCTTAGGCAATCCTCTCACCAAGGTTTACCGAGGTGCTGGGATTATAGGCATGAGCCACCATGCCAGACCTACGTAGACTTTTTAGAGATGAAAAATGGGACTTCAGGGGTATTTTGATTCTGAATGGTGAACAGTATTAGAAAATTCTTGGCTATTTTTCTAATTTATCAAGGTTTAGTACATTCTTTTTTTTTTTTTTGAGTTGGAGTCTCATTCTGTCGCCCAGACTGGAGTGCAGTGGCCGCTGCCGGCCACCACAGCCTCACCTGCTGGGCTCCAGCGATCCTTCCGCCTCAGCCTTCCAAGTAGCCGGAATTACAGGCATGCGCTACCATGCACGGCTGATGTTTTGATTTATTGTAGAGATGAGGTCTCGCTGCCCAGACGGGTCTCGAACCCACGGGCTTAGGCAGTTCACTCACCTCAGCCTCCCAAAGGCGCGGGATTACAGGCTGAGCCACCGAGCCCGGCTACTACATTCTTAAAATGAGATTATGTTAAATCTTCTTAAGCAGTATGAACTAAATGAAGAAGAGGGGAATTAACTTAATAAATGCAGAATACTATTATTTTAGTTGAGTGGTACATGCTTAAAGTTGGCCTGGTCTGACTTTATTTTTAAATGACTTAGTTGTTGTGTTGAGTTTCAAGTGATTTTTTTAACTATGGAGGCTGTAACTCAGACTGGATATTAAAGGGAAAAGAAAATAGCTTATAGGTACTAACTTCAGAATGTATAAATGTATATTCTCCATTACCACTATTAATCTGAACTGCGAAGGACTGATTTAATATAAAAACATTATATTTGGAACTGCTTGGATGTTGTAGGTAGGTAGACAATAGTGTCCATGAAGAATAATCCAAATGTATGGATTACAGGCCACTGTTCTTCTGGAATAGGATAGGAGGATGAGCACTGAGGGACATCTGGCTAGTCTCGTTCAAGTTGGCTTGGTCTTTAAAAAGGGATAGCAGCTACTATTAAAGAACTTTTGTGATCTGTTTGAAAGCACTTTTTAAATCATAACAAGTTCTCAAAATTTTTTTGAAAAATTGGTAAATTACCTTCACAACTGCACTATGGAATATTTTGCCACAGAGAATTGAAGTATAGCGTGCTAAATGTGCTGTCATACAGTTTAAGAATTACTGTTAAATGGGAAAAAATTCTGAATTGTATGACTAAAGAATTTCCATTAGTTGTTAAAAGATAGCATTCCCAAAAATACATGAATATTCTATATATATATTGTACCTACATATACCCAAGAAAGGATCTGCAAAGATACACAGCAAATTGTTAACCGTAGCTACTGCTGGTGTGAGGGACGTTCATAGTGATTTATTTTTATATGTGTTTTTTATAAGTCTCAAACATGTTGTTTTTTTTTTTTTGAGTTGGGGTCTCACTCTGTTGCTCAGACTGGAGTGCAATGGCACGCTCCCGGCCACTGCAACCTCGACTGCTGGGCTCCGGCAATCCTCAGCCTTCCGAGTAGCCAGAACTACAGGCGTGCGCCACCATGCCCGGCTAATTTTTTGATTTATTGTAGAGATGAGGTCTCGCCAAGTTGCCCAGGTGGGTCTCGAACCCGCGGGCTCAGGCAATCCACTCACCTCAGCCTCCCAAAGCGCGGGATTACAGGCTGAGCCACCGAGCCCGGCTTCAAACATGAATTTTTAAATATGTAATTTAAAAAGATAACAAGACTGAAAATTTGAGAGCATTTTCAGAATCTGAAATATTAAGGCCTTAACCTTTGGTCTTGGCACCTCTCAGTGGTCCAGGATGGATAAATACAAGGGCAGCTTGCCTGGGAGTTTAGAGAAATCTAAGTCTTTCTGTTTCCTCTTCATAATTGAGGTGGAAAAGAAGCAGCCTAAGCAATGTTAACCTTGCTGGAGAGCTCATGAACGCGATCTTAGCAAGACCCTAAACCTGTAACTAGTGTAATTTTGTGTTTCCTTTTTAGCTCCGGACCAAAATTTAACAGTGCCATCCGAGGAAAGATTGGGTTGCCTCATAGCATCAAATTAAGGTTTTTAAATATACTTCTGAATTGTTTAAATTGTTTTTCAAGGAACTGATGTGGCGTTCTTGCTTGGTTAACTTGTGAAACTTTTTAACTTTGCAGCAGACGACGTTCCCGAAGCAAAAGTCCATTCAGAAAAGACAAGAGCCCTGTGAGGTAGCTGTTGTCCGTATTTTATTTTTCTAACCCCTTTTAGCTTTTAAAAAGCTTCTGCAACATATACTACTGGTAAATTTAGTGATATCTAGTAATGTGGATCATACTAAATCTTACTTTTGCTTCCTTTTATAGTATTGGTTCCATTAAATCAATGTGAATTTCTAGTGAGTTTTCATTTTAACTTCATTTAAATAAAAACAACAGAATTTGTTTTAATATGTAGATACTACATCTGAGCTTATTTCCCTGCCATGTTAACTCAAGTAAAATTGTTTACTTTTATCTTACATTGACGATAATTACAAATATTATAAAGTGTGATATTTTGATACATATATGCAATGCATAATGATCAAATCTGAGTAATTCACTATGCCCAGTGTTATGTATTCTCTCTTTTTTTTTTTTGAGTTGGAGTCTCACTCTGTTGCTCAGACTGGAGTGCAGTGGCACTCTCCTGGCCACCGTAGGCTCAGCCTGCTGGGCTCCAGCGATCCTTCCACCTCAATCTTCCAAGTAGCTGGAACTACAGGCGCGCGTTACCACGCCCGGCTAATTTTTTGATTTGTTGTAGAGATGAGATCTCGCCAAGTTGCCCAGGCGGGTCTCGAACCTGCGGGCTCAGGCAATTCACTCACTTTGTCCTCCCATGGCGTGGGATTACAGGCTGAACCACCAAGCCCGGCTCGTGTTATGTATTCTAATTGTACTTTAGGATTCTAGAATTGGGTAAACTTACTATAGCTCCCTTTGTGCCAGATACTGTTGGTGGAGTAATTCTCCTGGCATCTCCAAACTACTTGCAGAAAGTGTTCAGAAAATAGGCTCAAGAGCATGTTTATGCTTTATCTATGAGGATTGACTTAAAGCATTAACCTTAGTGATATTTTGTAACAACTGTTAATACACACTTATTTCTCCTTGAAAATAATAAAAATCAGATTTCATCTATTGTGCCCCTTTACTTTTCTCCTTATGTGAGTATTTAAGTTAGCTCTACAATTTTAGAGGTGTGCCTTATCTTTAAAGCTTTTTGTAAAAATTGATCAATTGAATCCAACTATTAACATCTAGAAAATATCCTGTTTTTTAATTGGTTATGCTTACTATCCCTATATTCTTTTTTTTTTTTTTTTTTTTTTTTTTTTGAGTTGGCGTCTCACTCTGTCGCCCAGACTTCTGGAGTGCAGTGGCCGCTCCCGGCCACCGCAACCTTGACCCGCTGGGCTCCGGCGATCCTTCCGCCTCAGCCTTCCAAGTAGCTAGAATTACAGGTGCATGCTACCACGCCCGGCTAATTTTTTGATTTATTGTAGAGATGAGGTCTTGCCAAGTTGCCCACGCGGGTCTTGAACCCGCGGGCTTAAGCAATTTACTCACCTCAGCCTCCCAAAGGCGTGGGATTACAGGCTGAGCCACCGAGCCCGGCTTATCCCTATATTCTTAACCATCAAATAAGTCTGTGTAATCTTACAGAGACTGATGTAATTCAAATCAGCAACTGGCTCACTGTTCTGTATATCTCATTTTCTAAAGTACGTAGTTTTTAGAATCTTGTGAGATTTTGCTTTCATGTATGATTATCAAATTACTTTTATGGTTTTATGGTTTTGTTGTAAGGAAGGATCTATTACACTGATACTGTACCAACTTGGCATTTATGATTGGTTAGGGGATATTTTGTATGACTATCATTAAACTGTCAGGCGTCTTATTGTCCCTTTATGTATGGAAATTACTCTTCTAGAGATTGTAAAACCAAAGGATTTTTTTGCCCATACCATGTGAGATGTTATTAGGGCCAGGTGTGGTGGCTTATGTCTATAATGCCAGCACTTTGGGAGGCTGAGGCAAGAAGGTTGCTTGATCTCAAGAGTTTGAGATCAGCCTCCGCAACAAGTAAGACCTTGTGTTGATGAAGAAAAGATAATTAGTCTGATGTGACACACACCTGTAGTACCAGCTACTTGAGAGGCTAAGTTATAAGGATATGAGTCCAGGAGTTTGAGGCTCTGGTCAGTCATGATTGCGCCACTATTCTCCAACCTGTGTCACAGGATAAGAACCTGACTTTAACAAAAAAAGAAGAAACATTTACTAAACTTTATCATTTTTTTGAAGGAATTGAGTCACATAGATTTGTTTGACAGGGAAGTTTGTATACATAGAAGAAAATGAGCTTGGGAATATGACAAACTGGTTTGGCCCACATTTTTTTCTGTGTACTGAAAATGAATTTGAAAATTATTTTTAAAATGAGTTATAAAATTGAATTCTAATTCTTTACTCCTGTTAGAGAACCTATTGATAACCTGACTCCTGAGGAAAGAGATGCAAGGACAGTTTTCTGCATGCAACTGGCAGCAAGAATTCGACCAAGGGATTTGGAAGAATTTTTTTCTACAGTAGGAAAGGTAATCTTAATATTAATATCTGTGGAGGTCAAGTGGTTGCAAATTGTAAATGTTAAAAAATTGTCAGTGTGGCAGCTAAAAATATGAAAACATTTAAAACCACTTCTGTTATTTCATCTAGAATCAAAATTTTTTTATAGTACTGTTTGCTAGCCAGGTATGGTGGCATGTACCTGTAATTCTAGCTACGTGGTTGAGTCAAAAGGATCACCTGAGCCCAGTAGGTTGAGGCTGCAGTGGCCATGAGCATGTCACTGCACTCCAGCCTGGGTGACAGAGTGAGACTTCAACTCAAAAAAAAAGAAAAACAACATATATGTATATAGTACTGTTTCCACTTTGCATCATCTACAAGTTAATACTTCCCACTCAGCTATCCCTTCTGAGGTAACATTGTAAATCAAAAATCTGGCACACCACTCAGATTATACAGGACTTACGCAAGCAAGATTTTTCAGAAATGTATGTTGCCTTAAAGGTTTCTATTAAAAAGTGATGGGACACATATGTCCCGTTTAAAATTTATCAGCTTTCTGATCACTCAGTTGAAAAGAAAAGTGATTTTCAGGAATCACAAGTGTGTCCTTCCACATGGCTTCAAACAACAGACTGAACGATAAATTGCATATTATTAGTGTGAGAGGAAGAAAACGAGACTGTATTGTCTGCTCAAACAGAAAAATATCTGGTGGAAGAGGTCTAATAAATATTAGACAACATGTATCAGTGAATCTAGAAAGCATGTCGGTGACTTTCTCATATCACCACATTGCTAGAAAAATACAAGATATGAAAATGGGTTTTTTTGTTTTTTTTGAGTTGGAGTCTCACTCTGTCACCTAGACTGGAGTGCAGTGGCCGCTCCTGGCCACTGCAGCCTCAACCTGCTGGGGCTCTGGCGATCATTCTGCCTCAGCCTTCCAAGTAGCTGGAATTACAGGTGCGTGCTACCACACGCAGCTTATTTTTTGACTTATTGCAGAAATGAGGGTCTCACCAAGTTTCCCAGTTGGGTCTCGAACCTGCGGACTCAGGCAATCTACTCACCTCAACCTCCAAGGCACGGGATTACAGGCTGAGCCACCGAGGCTGGCTAAGATGTAAAATTTTAATTTCGCTGGGCATGGTGGCTCAAACCTGTAATTCCAGCACTTTGGCAGGCTGAGGTGAGAGGATTGCCTGACCCCAGGGTTTCCAGACCACCCTGGGGAACTTGGCGAGACCTTATTAGCCAGATGTGATTACATGTGCCTGACGTTCCAGCTACTTGGAAAGCTGAGGCGAAGATTGCCTGAGTCCAAGAAGGTCGAGGCTGCCGTGGCTATGAGCATGCCACTGTACTCTAACCTGGGTGACAGAGTGAGATGCCATCTCAAAAGAAAATAAACTTTTTGTCATAGATAAGTTATTCAATGTCCAAAATACCATTATTATTATTATTTTTTTTTTGAGTTGGAGTCTCACTCTGTCGCCCAGACTTGAGTGCAGTGGCCGCTCCTGGCCACCGCAGCATCGACCTGCTGGGCTCCTGCGATCCTTCCGCCTCAGCCTTCCGGGAAGCCGGAATTACAGGCATGCGCTACCACACCCAGCTGATTTTTTGATTTATTGTAGAGATGAGGTCTCGCTGCCCAGGCGGGTCTCGAACCCACGGGCTCAGGCAATCCACTCACCTCAGCCTCCCAAAGGCATGGGATTACAGGCTGAGCCACCAAGCCCGGCTAAAATACCATTATAAGTCAAATATCATTACAATAAAATGATTGGTTTCGTTACTATTTAATATGAAATGATTAGGTTTTCACTAGAGTGTGGTCAAGTTGTTGGTGAGTGATGCAGGAGATGTCTCTGAGTGCAAAGGGTTAATAATGATAAGCGTTGGTAAACATTACCAAACATTTGTCAAAAGGTTTATATAGAACTTGGAAATCATTCTGTAAATTTACTTTTTACAGCCGGGCTTGGTGGCTCAGTCTGTAATCCGCGCCTTTCAGAGGCTGAGGTGAGTGGGTTGCCTGAACCTGCGGGTTCGAGACCTGCCTGGGCAGTCGAGACCTCATCTCTACAATAAATCAAAAAATCAGCCGGGCGTGATAGCTCATGCCTATAATTGTGGCTACTTGGAAGACTGAGGCGGAAGGATCGCCGGAGCCCAGCAGGTCGAGGCTGCGGTGGCCGGGAGCGGCCACTGCACTCCAGTCTGGGCGACAGAGTGGAGACTCCAACTCAAAAAATAAAAAATGAAAATTTACTTTTTACATTTTAAAAACATTGTTGTTTATTTGTTATTATTTTTAAATTTTAATTTTTTTCTATTTTTGTGTCAAAGTCTCACTTTGTTATCCAGGCTGGAGTTCAGTGGCACGCTCACATCCACCGTGTCCTTGATCTGCTGGTCTCAGGCAGTCCTTCCACCTCAGTCTTCCAAACTGGAACTACAGGCTACCACTCCCAGCTAATTTTTTGATTTATTGTAGAGATAAGGTCTCACCAAGTTGCCCAGGCTGGTCTCCTACCTGTGGTCTCAGGCAGTTCTGTCACCTCGACCTCTCAGAGTGCTAGGATTATAGGCGTGAGCCTCTGTGCCCAACCTAAAAACGTTTTTAATGGTTTTATACTGTATTGTGTTTGATGCTCTCTTGTCTCTTTTTGAAATGGTTCTATATGCATGACTTAATAATGGATGGTTTCACAAACAACTCTATGATTTATGTTTTTTTTTAGGTTCGAGATGTGAGGATGATTTCTGATAGAAATTCAAGACGTTCCAAAGGAATTGCTTATGTGGAGTTTGTTGATGTTAGCTCAGTGCCTCTAGCAATAGGATTAACTGGCCAACGGGTTTTAGGAGTGCCAATCATAGTACAGGCATCACAGGTAATCTCTTTCTTGGTTAAGAATTTGATTATTAATCAGGAATTCTATTTAAATTCTCTTTAATTCAGTAGAATATAATTGATAGTACTGAAAGCCTCCTGTTGCTGGGTTTTGTGATATAGGGTCCTGTGCCTTACACACATTGATAACCACTAATTACCATGAGTCAGGTTTTCTTTTTTTTTTTTGAGTTGGAGTCTCACTCTGTCGCTCCGACTGGAGTGCGGTGGCCTCTCCCGGCTACTGCAACCTTGACCTGCTGGGCTCCGGCGATCCTTCTGCCTAGCGTTCCGAGTAGCCAGAATTACAGGCATGCGCTACCACGCCGGGCTGATTTTTTGATTTATTGTAGAGATGAGGTTTCGCCAAGTTTCTCAGGTGGGTCTCGAACGCGCAGGCTCAGGCAATCCACTCACCTCAGCCTTCCAAAGCGTGGGATTACAGACAGAGCCACCGAGCCTGCCTATGAGTCAGGTTTTCTTAGGACCATTTTGGTTTTGTTTCACCATGCCTTGATTATGTTGATATATGGTGTTAATTGCATCCTGCTCTATTTTAATATAAGTTGCAAATATCTATTTCATAAAAAAGACTTGAGCTTAGTTTAGAGTTTTAATTTCCAATGGTTTATTAGTAAGGGATAGAAACGTCTAAAAATAGAAGCACAGCTGTGGTGGCTCAAGCCTGTATTTCCAGCACTTTGGGAGGCCAAGGTGAGAGGATTGCTTGAGCTCGGGTTTGAGACCAACCTGGGCAATTTGATGGAACTTCGTCTCTATAATAAATCAAAAAATTAGCCGGATGTGGTAGCGCACACCTGTATTTCCAGTTACATGGAAGGCTGAGGTGGAAGAATTGTGTAAGCCCAGCAGGTTGAGGCTGTGGTGGCCATGGGCATGTCACTGCACTACAATCTGGGTGACAAAGCGAGGCTGACTCAAAAAATATATATATACAACTTGGATGTCTTCTCAGAACATTCTAAAATTTGCTGTGTTTGCTGGCACACTCCTGTAATCCCAACTCCTTAGGTAACTGAGGTGGGAGGATTCCTTGAGCTTAGGAGTGAGGAGTGCAAGACCAGCCTGTACAACACAACATGAAACTCAAAAAAACACGTTTTTTTTCTGAGTTGGGAGTCTCACTCTGTCGCCCTGACCGGAGTGCAGTGGCACGCTCCTGGTTGCCGCAGCCTCGACCTGATGCGCTCCAGCTCTCCTTCCATCTCAGCCTTCCAAGTAGCCGGAACTACAGTCGTGCACTACCATGCCTGGTTAATTTTTGATATATTGCAGAGACGAGGTCTTGCCAAGTTGTCGGGGTGGGTCTCAAACCTGCTGGCTCAGGAAATTCACTCTCCTCGCCCTCCCAAAGTGCTGAGATTACATGTTGACCCACCGAGCCTAGCCAAAAAGAAAAAAAAAATCTTTATTTTTAAAAATTTAAACCTTTAATCCAATAGAAAAAAATTTCCAAAATTTTATTATTGTGTAAAAGCATGTAACATGCAGCTCCTCCTTTAATTTTAATTTTTTAATTTTTTTGAGTTGAAGTCTCACTCTGTCACCCAGACTGGAGTGCAATGGCCGCTCCCGGCCACTGCAGCCTTGACCTGCTGGGCTCCGGCGATCCTTCCACCTCAGCCTTCCAAGTAGCTGGAATTACAGGCATGCGCTACCATGCCCGGCTGATTTTTTGATTTATTGTAAAGATGAGGTCTCGCTGCCCAGGCGGGTCTCGAACCCATGGGCTCAGGCAATTCGCTCACCTCAGCCTCCCAAAGGCGCGGGATTACAGGCTGAGCCACCGAGCCCGGCTATTTTTTAATTTTGAGTTGGAGTCTCACTTCGTTGCCCAGACCGGAGTGCAGTGGCACGCTCCCAGCCACCGCATTATCGACCTGCTGGGCTCGGAGGATCCTTCTGCCTCAGCCTCCCTAGTAGCCGGAACTACAGGTGCATGCTACCACGCCCAGCTAATCAGTTCCTCATTTTAATCATTTAATGTGCCAGTAATTATATTCATTGTTGTGTAATAGCCTTAATATCCATTTCTAAAACATTTGATCTTCTCAGATAGAAATTGTAAGAACACCTCATTCACTTCTCCTCCTGGCAAGTGGTAACCCCTGGTATACTGTTGGTCTCTAGAATTTTCCTCTTCTAGATGGATGTTTCACATATGTGGACCCATGCAATGTCTGTCCTCTTTTTTTTTTTTTTGAGTTGGAGTCTCACTCTGTCGTCCAGACTGGAGTGCAGTGACCACTCCCGGCCACCACAGCATTGACCTGCTGGGCTTCGGTGATCCTTCCGCCTCAGCCTTCCAAGTAGCTGGAACTACAGGCGCTGCTACCACGCCCGGCTAACTTTTGATTTATTGTATAGATGAGTTCTAACCAAGTTGCCCAGGCGGATCTCAAACCCATGGTCTCAGGCCATCCACTCACCTCAGCCTCCCAAAGGCGCAGGATTATAGGCTGAGCCTCCGAGCCCTGCTATCCTCTTTTTTTTTTTGAGCTGGAGTCCCAGTCCACTGCCCAGGCTGGAGTGCAGTAGCATGCTCAGGTCATCATGTTGACCTGCTGGGTTTCAGTGATCCTTCCACCTCAGCGTTCCACATAGTCAGAACTATAGGCGTGCCCTACCACATTTGGCTAATTTTTTATATATTGTGGAGACGAGGTCTCACCAAGTTGCCTGGGTTGGTCTAGAACCCATGGGCTCAGACAATCCACTTGCCTTGGCCTCTCAAAGTGCTGGGATTACAGACAGCTACCAAGCCCAACCTTATTTTTTTTTATTTTATTTTTTTTAAGTCAGAGTCTTAGTATTTAGCCCAGGCTGGCGTGCAGTGGCATGCTCACGACTACTGCAGCCTTGAACTGCTGGGCATAGGTGATCCTTCCGCCTCAGCCTTCTAAGTAGCTGGAACTACAGGCTTCTGCCACCTTGCCCTGCTAATTTTTTGATTTATTATAGAGATGAGGTCTCACCATATTGCCCAGGCTGGACTCGAACCCATGAGCTCAGGCAGTCCTCTCACCTTGGCCTCCCAGAGTGTCAGGATTATAAGTGTGAACCATCACACCTGGTCTTTTTTGTTTTTTGTTTATGTGTTGATGTCTCATTCTGTGCCCAAGCTGGACTGCAATGGCACACTTTTCACCACTGTAGCCTCGACCTACCTGGCTCAGGTGATCCTTCCTCCTGAGCTTTCCAAGTAGCCGAAACTGCAGGCACATGCTATTATGTCCCGCTAACTTTTTGATTTATTGTAGGGATGAGGTCTTGCCAAATTGCCCAGGCTGGTCTCAAACCTGTGGGCTCAGGTAGTCCTCTCACCTTGGCCTCCCAAAGTGCTGAGATTATAGGCATAAGCCACTGTGCCAAGCATATGTTTATCCTTTTTTGTTTTTGTTTTTTTCTGAGTTGGAGTCTCACTGTGTCACCCAGGCTGAACACCAATGGCACACTGCTCATGGACACTGCGGCCTCGAACTGCTGGGCTCAGGTGATCCTTCTGCCTCAGCTGTCCAAGTAGCTGGAACTACAGGCATGCACCACCATGCCCAGCCAATTTTTGATACATCGTAGAGATTAGGTCTTCAAGTTGCCTAAGCTTGTCTGGAACCTGTGGGCTCAGTTAGTCTTCTCACCTTGGCCTCTCATAGTGTTGGGATTATAGGTGTGAGGCACCTCACTTCGCCTGTTTGTCCTCTTTTTTTTGTTGTTGAGTTGGAGTCTCCTTCGCCCAGGCTAGGGTCCAGTGGCTTACTCATGGCCATCCCAGCGTCAATATGCTGGGCTCAGGCGATCCTTCTGCCCCTTCCTTTCAAGTAGCCATAACTACAGGCTTGTGCTACCATGCCTGGCCAATTTTTTGATTTATTTGTAGAGATGAGGTCTCGCCAGGTTGTCCAGGCTGTTCCCGAACCAGTGGACTGAGGCAGTGCCCTCACCTTGGCCTTTCAAAGTGCTGGGATTCTTTATCCTCTTAATGTGTAACTTAGCATGGTGATTTCATCTCTCTACTCTTTGAAAAACTGAAGGTGTGAATGGAATTTAGTTGGTTTCAACTGATGTGTATTACCTCTATTTGATGTATGTTTTGTCTTGTCTTGTAGGCAGAAAAAAACAGAGCCGCAGCAATGGCAAACAATTTGCAGAAAGGAAGTGCTGGACCCATGAGGCTTTATGTGGGTTCATTACACTTCAATATAACTGAAGATATGCTTCGGGGGATTTTTGAGCCCTTTGGAAGGGTAAGTTCAAATTCTTTAATAGATCTTCAGTAATTTCTTGGTCTGTGTATAAATGCATAACAATGTATATCTGCTTAATTATCTTTCTTTGGGATTAATACTAAGGAGGGAATACTTCTGAAAGATATTTGTGACAACTTAGATTACAATAGGTTACATGGGGTGGGCTTGGTGACTCATGTTTTTATTCTTAGCAATTTCAGGGGCATGCGGATTGCTTGAGTAAGAGTTTGAGATCAGCCCTTGGCAACATAGCGAGATGTCGTTCGTTTTTTTTTTGGTTTTTTTTTTGAGTTGGAGTCTCACTGTGTCGCCCAAACTGGAGTGCAGTGGCCGCTCCCGGCCACCGCATCCTCGACCTGCTGGACTCCAGTAATCCTTCCGCCTCAGCCTTCCGAGTAGCCGGAATTACAGGCACGTGCTACCACGCCCGGCTAATTTTTTTTTTTTTGGTTTATTGTAGAGGTGAGGTCTCGCCAAGTTGCCCAGGCAGGTCTCAAACCCGCGGGCTCAGGCAATCCATTCACCTCAGCCTCCCAGAGGCGTGGGATTACAGGCTGAGCCACTGAGCCCAGCTGAGACGTCGTTCTTAACAAAAAAATTAAAACATTAGTTGGGCACGGTGGTATGTGCCTATAGTCCTAGGTACTCAGGAGACTGAGGTCGAAGGATTGCCTGAGGCCAGGTGTTTGACGGTGCAGTGACCCAAGATTTTGTCACTGCAATCCAACCTTGGCAACAGAATGAGACGTCTGACTTAATAAAAATGGGCTGGGAATCCTGACCTGTAATTTCAGCACTTTGGGAGGTTAAGGCAGGAGGATCACTTGAAGTCAGGAGTTAGAGATCAGCCTGGACAACATAGTGAAATTTTTGTCTCTATAAAGAAACCCAACCTAACAAAATAATAGGTTACTTGAAAGAAGATAAGTGAAGGTAGAGAATTTGTTATTGTTACTCATATTGCTGCATAATGAGCATTAGATCATTTTAAAAAATCTGAGTTAAAAGTATACTAGTCTGGTTTGGTGGCTCAGCCTGTAATACCTCGCCTTTGGGAGGCAGTGGTGAGTGGATTGCCTAAACTTGCGCATTCGAGACCCGCCTGGGCAGCAAGACCTCATCTCTACAATAAATCAAAAAATCAGCCGGGCGTGATAGCGCATGCCTGTAGTTCTGGCTACTTGGAAGGCTGAGGCGGAGGGATCGCCGGAGCCCAGCAGGTCGAGGAA
>NW_007260497.1:329056-329755 GCF_000164805.1 Carlito syrichta
CGGAAGCGGCCACTGCACTCCAGTCTGGGCAACAGAGTGAGACTCCAACTCACAAAAAAAAAAAAGAAAAGCATGCTGTACACTTAGAACATGAGTTTATATTACTTTTTTTTGGAGGCTGTTTTTCCTTTTTGAGTCAATTTACATCTGATACTGGATGTTCTTTTTGTTATTGATATTTTAGAGGTATATAGAGATGCTTTTCTACTAAATTAAGGAAATAAGATGTTTCCATCCAAGTTCTTATTTTAGAATTGAAGATTTGGACTGGGCGCAGCGGCTCACACCTTTCCTGCTTTTTTTTTTTTTTTTTTTGAGTTGGAGTCTCACTCTGTCGCCCAGACTGGAGTGCAGTGGCCGTTTGTGGCCACCGCAACCTCGACCTGCTGGGCTCCAGTGATCCTTCCTCCTCAGCCTTCCCAGTAGCCAGAATTACAGGCATTTGCTACCACGCCTGGCTAATTTTTTGATTTATTGTAGAGATGAGGTCTTGCTGCCCCAGGCGGGTCTGGAACCCGCGGACTCAGGCAATCCACTCACCTCAGCCTCCCAAAGGTGCGGGATTACAGGCTGAGCCACTGAGCCCGGCTCTTTCCTGTTTTATAATTCAAAAAATCTTTTTTTTTTTTTTGAGTTGGAGTCTCACTCTGTTGCCCAGACTGGAGTGCAGTGGCCGCTCCCGGCCACCGCAGCCTCGAA
>NW_007260497.1:329775-331534 GCF_000164805.1 Carlito syrichta
TCCGGCGATCCTCCCACCTCAGCCTTCCAAGTAGCTGGAACTACAGGCGTGTGCTACCACACGCGGCTCATTTTTTGATATACTGTAGAGATGAGGTCTCGCCAAGTTGCCCAGGCGGGGCTCTAACCCACGGGCTCAGGCAATCGGCTCACCTCAGCCTCCCAAAGTGCTGGGATTACAGGCTGAGTCGTCGAGCCCGGCTTCAAAAATCTTACATGCGTAGTTTTAAACTTGTAGAATTTTTGTGGGAATGATGGGTTGTGATATGTTTTTAACTATTTACTGGAGGAGGAGATTTTTCTAGATTTATAAAAACCCTTGTCTCGTTTTGATTTATTGTTTATATTTATTACTTATTTCATGCTCTCTCCTTTTGATTTCTTTAAAAATTGTGCTTTTTGATTTTAGATTGAAAGTATCCAGCTAATGATGGACAGTGAAACGGGTCGATCAAAGGGATATGGATTTATTACAGTAAGTAATTATGATTAATGTGACTTATGATACTTTTTCTTTGTAGTAGAAGAGTAATGTACTTATTTCATAGCTACGTTTGGGGGAGGCACAGCTCACATGGGTGTGAAAAACCTATCATCATTCTTGTGAATGGAAAGGATTCTAAAAACTTGCTATGTAAGCAGTATGATAAAAGTGTATTAGTTACTGTTCGTGGGGAACGATGCATAATACAAGTGGTTTAAATTAGTTTGCAGCTAGTGGCTATTTTTTTAGTAAGCAATAAGTGTCCACAAGTTCTGAAAGGTTTGAATTGTGTTCCTATTATGTTGTAGTGTATCTGATAAAATTTATATATGGGCATTTTGATTTGGCAGCTCTTTTTGTAATTGAAGGTTTTATTTGTGTCTCTGTTCTGTCTCTGCTTCCTTTATGATACATTGTAATCAGGCTAATGTAGGTCTTTTTAGACTTTTTTTACTCAAAATAATTTTTACTAGGCTTGCCTTATTAAAAGGTGGTGGTAACCGTTGCAGTCCGCAGTCCATTCTTAGCATGGTTATGAGGTGGTAACTGGAATAATTTAAACGAATCTGCCATTCCCTGTTTTTTTTTTTTTTGTTGTTGTTGACTTGGAGTCTCACTCTGTCATCCAGACTGGAGTGCAGTGGCCGCTCCTGGCCACCGCAGCCTCGACCTGCTGGGCTCCGGCGATCCTTCGGCCTTAGCCTTCCAAGTAGCTGGAATTACCACGCCTGGCTGATTTTTTTGATTTATTGTGGAGATGAGGTCTCGCTGTCCAGGTGGGTCTCGATCCCGCGGGCTCAGGCAATCCACTCATCTCAGCCTCCCAAAGGCATGGGATTACAGGCTGAGCCACCGAACCTGGCTCATTCCTTGTTTTTTTTTTGTTTTTTTGTTTTTTGAGTAGAAATCTCACTCTTTTGTTCCAGGTGGAGTGTAGTAGCTAACTCACAGCCACTGCAGCCTCGACCTGCTGGGCTCAGGTGATCCTTCTGCTGCAGCCCTTTAAAGTAGCTGGAACCACATCTGCTGGCTAATGTTTTAATTTATTGTAGAGATGGTGTCTTGCCAAAATTCCCAAGCTGGTCTTGAACCTGTGCTCTCAGGCAGTCCTCTTGCCTTTGCCTCCCAAAGTGCTGTGATTACAGGCATGATCCCCGAACCTGGCTATGATCCAAATTTTATGTTAAAAATATCAATTGAAATATTAATGCTAGCAGTGCTTGGTGGCTCAGCCTGTAATCCCACGCTTTGGGAGGCTGAGGTGAGTGGATTGCCT
>NW_007260497.1:331559-363183 GCF_000164805.1 Carlito syrichta
ATCTCTACAATAAATCAAAAAATTAGCCGAGTGTGGTAGTGCGTGCCTGTAGTTCCAGCTACTTGGAAGACTGTAGCGGAAAGATCGCTAGATCCCAGCAGGTTGAGGCTGCAGTGGCCGGGAGCGGCCACTGCACTCTAGTTTGGGCGACAGAGTGAGACTCCAGCTGAAAAACAAAAACAGAGAGAAATATTAATTCTTAATTGGGTGTGGTAGTGTGCTCCTGTACTTCAGCTAATTGTCAGGCTGCGGCGGAAGGATTCTGAATCAACGAATTGATGAATTCTGGTCTTTTTTTTGGGTCTCCTCCCCCCGTGTGTTTATCGTTTACATATACATGTATATATAGTTAATATCTAAGTTAACATATTGTGCTCCTTCCCTTTTTTCCAATTACATAGTTTTCAGATTCAGAATGTGCCAAAAAGGCTTTGGAACAACTTAATGGATTTGAACTAGCTGGAAGGCCGATGAAAGTTGGTCATGTTACCGAACGCACAGATGCTTCCAGTGCTAGTTCCTTTTTGGACAGTGATGAATTGGAAAGGACTGGAATTGACTTGGGAACAACTGGCCGTCTCCAGTTAATGGCAAGACTTGCAGAGGGTATGTTTTTCTTAATAGTGTGAGTGTTTTATTGTGAGATTACTGGTGAAAAAGCTAGCTATGTAAACTAAGCAATGAAAAGATTTTTTTGAGTTGGAGTCTCAGTCTTGTCACCTAGGCAGGAGTGCAGTGAGACATGCTCATGGCCACCCTAGCCTCTACCTGCTGTGCTTAGATGATCCTTTGCCTCAGCCTTCCCTCAGTCTTCTAAGTAGCTGAAACTACAGATGTATGCCAACATGCCTGGCCATTTTAGTGTGTGTGTGATTTATTGTAGAGATGTGGCTGCACCAAGTTGCCTAGTCTGGTCTTGAACCTCCATGCTTAGTCAATCCTCTAGCCTCGGCCTCCCAAAGTACTGGGATTACAGGTGTGCACTATCATGCCCAGCTGATTTTTTCTCATTTTAGAGTTGTTTGTATCCTTGAATAGCCAATAATTTTTTTTTTTTTTTTTTGGAGTTTTAGTCTCACTGTGTTGCCCAGATTGGAGTGCAGTTGCCATTCCTGGCCACTGCAGCCTCGACCTGCTGGGCTCCGGCAATCCTTCTGCCCCAGCCTTTCGAGTAGCTGGAATTACACGATGCGCTACCACACCCAGCTGATTTTTCATTTATTGTAGAGATGAGGTCTCGCCAAGTTGCCCAGGCGGGTCTCGAACCTGCAGGCTCAGGCAGTCCACTCACCTCAGCATCCCAAAGCATGCTGAGCCACTGAGCCCAGCTTATGATATGTTTTGGGGCCCTTGGCATTTAGTTTTAGTATTCTTTTTGATTTATGTGATATTTTTATCCCATATTTAAGAATAAATTTGGTTGTAGATTTTAAAATATTAGAAGTTGTCCTCATAATTTCTTTTAGTTAGGTGATTGTTGTAAGTAAGAACCCAGAAAACTTGATTTCTCTGCTCTTAACACAGTAAAGACTTTAAGACCTTTTCTTTTACAGGTACAGGTTTACAGATTCCACCAGCAGCACAGCAGGCTTTACAAATGAGCGGCTCTTTGGCATTTGGTGCTGTGGCAGGTAGGAATTGAATCTTTTCTAATTTGGAATCATTGTTTTTTCATCTAATTCGACAATTTGCCAAATTTTTGCAATTAAAAGGACTTGTACTGAGAATTCAATTCATCAAGTACTTATAGCCTCTAAATTTTTAGTCTTTCTGTAAGTAATTTTTACAGGGTAGAATTATTTACTAATCAGAATTAGCTGTCCAGATATTTTTGAACCCTGCAATCCAGATTTTCAGTTGAAATTTACATAATTTTACATCTTTTTAAGTGCATCACTTTTATTAAATGCTACAACTTATATTGTTTAGTATTATAAATGTTTTATAATGTTTGACTTCAGAAAACACTCAGAGGTCCTTATATAAAACTTTGCTTAAAATTACTAAAGTAAAGCAAGAGTGTAGAGAAAACTGTTTTCTTAAATAGTGCATCTGATTTTTGGATTATGAATCGGGCAATAGAGTTTTTAGAGCAGGAAATGAGAGAGGGGACTTTATAGTTCAATTTTCTTTCTTTTTTTTTTTTTTTTGAGTTGGAGTCTCACTCAGTTACCCAGACTGGAGTGCAGTGGCCACTCCCGTCCACCACAGCCTCGACCTGCTGGGCTCCGGCAATCCTTCCGCCTCAGCCTTCCAAGTAGCTGGAACTACAGGCGTGCGCTACCACGCCCAGCTCATTTTTTGATATATTGTAGAGATGAGGTCTCGCCATGTTGCCCAGGCGGGTCTCGAATCCCCGGGCTCAGCTAATTCACTCACCTCAGCCTCCCAAAGGCACAGGGTTACAGGCTGAGCCACCTAGCCCGGCTTACAGTTTAATTTTCTAAGAAGGGATTTGGTTCCTAAAACTTTGTCTTCATCTCCTTTATGTTATAATGTAATTACCTAAAACTTGTTTTTATAAGCTTTGACATTGACCCAAATGTTGGACATGGCAGGGGATTGAATTTAGAAATGTCGAAAGCAAGATTTTATTTTATTATTTATTTATTTATTTATTTTGAGTTAGATCTCACTCTGTCGTCCAGACTGGAGTGCAGTGGCCACTCCTGGCCACTGCAGCCTCAGACCCACTGGGCTCCGGTGATCCTTCCACCTCAGCCTTCCGAGTAGCCAGAATTATAGGCACGCGCTATCATGCCTGGCTGATTTTTTGATTTATTGTAGAGATGAGGTCTCACCAAGTTGCCCAGGGGGGTTTCTAATCCGTGGGCTTGGGCAATTACTCACCTCAGCCTCCAAGAGCGCGGGATTACAGGCTGAGCTACCGAGCCTGGCTGAAAGCAAGATTTTATACCATGGGAGAAGGATGTTTTTTATTTTGGACCTTGGATGACACAGCCTAAAATATGAAAAATGTCAGTTTGTATCCTTTATTGGTCCTTGTGAGACTGAGAAAATAAAAAATACTAAGACCAAGGTAGTACTTTATCTGAATATATAAATCAGTACATGTGGTTGCTGCATAATTTTCTTTTTAAATTGAAGGCTCATTTAATTAAAAGAGAGGATAATTTCCTGTTTTATATTTCTGTATCATTGAGAGAGAAGGGTCTTTCATTTTTAGGGATGTCCAAAAATGTGTGAGTCCCTTTTGCCAAAAATCCTGTCTTTGGCTCCCCTTCTTTTCTGTGACATTTTATGACTTATCTTGAAATTTGATGTGTAGCTGCGAGATTTGATGTGTAGGTACTCTTTGGAATTCACGACTCCTTAGGCATTTCTGAATTTAACAGTCATTTGCTGACTCCCCAAATATCTCTTAAGTTAACTCTTTGGATTAGTATTTTGACTTTTTTTTTTTTTTTGAGCTGGAATCTCATTCTGTCACCCAGTCTGGAGTACAGTGGCATGCTCACCGCCACTGCAGCCTTGACCTGTTGGGCACAGATGATCCTCCCACCTCTGCTTTCTTAGTAGCTGGAAACACAGGCGCACGTCACCATGCCTGGATAATTTTTTGATTTATTGCCGAGATGAGGTATCACTATGTTGCCCATGCTGTTCTCGAACCCTTGGCTCAGGCAATCCACTTGCCTTGGCCCCGCCTATTTTTAAAATAAGTATTAGGCATTCATTCTTTTACAGTAAATAATAAGCATTTCCTGTAACTGAAGTTGTTGTAAACTCATTCAGAAATACACCTCATTCTTAATGGTTTGAAAGTTATTTTATGTGAAAACTTTTTCCCTGTATTGCTTTATATCCAAATTCTGGGTATTCCACTAGAGAGAGATTTGTTACTGCCTTCAGGGAATTAATGTAGTTATGGAATAGTTTTTTATGAACAGTGTGAAACCCTGGATTCTGTATCATATATGTTGATTTGTTTTTAAACTATCTTCAGTTAATTGAAGATTTTTCTGTTACATACTGTAACTTACCACAGATGTATTTCTCATATATGACTGTATTTCCTGGTTACTCAATATGTAGTTTATGTAATGTTGTATGCGTTTGGTCAGCTAAAATTATAAAGCTTCGTATGGATTGCTCACAGTGTCTCTTTAGTTATCTATATGTTTTGTTATAATCCCTTTCAGGGTGTTTTTTGAGATGATTTCAGAGATTCTGTTTTCTTAGACTTCCCATAGAGTTTTATTGCATTGATACTCAAAACTCAAATTTTCCAAGGATATCTTTTAATTGGCTGTTTTTCTCCAGATGGTGGTGATTAAAACTTTACATATACCTTGCTGTAATTAAATTGCTGTGTTGTTCATTGGTTTTTGACTTTTGTCCTTGAAGTCCTTACAGCAAATGTTTGAGACCAAGGGTGGATCACTATATCTACATTTCTTCATTTTGTCAGTTTAATAGGCCCTTTCTAAGATAGCATAGCGTCCTTATCTTTTGTGACACCCATGCTTATTTTCTAATTTGTCACACATGACCCGAATAGTTATCTTTCAAATTATAATTATGGCTGATATACACTTAAAATACCATGGATTTCTGATCTATGCATTTTTTTCCATTTTAGGGAAAAAAAGACAAGTTGGGTAGAATTTAAAGTTTAGTAACAATGTTCCATGACCATACCTTCAAGTTTCTTCAATATACAGAAGTTACATTTCTTTAGCTTCCTGAGGTGCCAATTTTGAGCACCTAGGACTCAGGTATTATATTCCAGTATAACTTGGGCTGCAGATCCCTTTACATTTTTTTCTATTTTTTTTTTTTTTTTGAGTTGGAGTCTCACTCTGTTACCCAGGCTGGAGGGCAGTGGCGCATTCACTGCCACTGCAACCTCAACCTGCTGGGCTCATGCAATTCTTTTGTCTCAGCCTTCCACCACTCCCAGCTCATTTTTTGATTTTTCAAGAGACGAGGTTTCATTATGTTGCCCAGGCTGCTCTCGAACTCCTGGACTTAGGCAGTCCTCTCGCTTTGGCCTCCCAACGTAATGGGATTACAGACTTCAGCCACCATGCTTGGCTTGCCCATGTTTTGTTGTTGTTGTTGTTGTTGTTGTTGTTTTGAGTTGGAGTCTCACTCTGTCACCCAGACTGGAGTGCAGTGGTCGCTCCCGGCCACCGCAGCCTCGACCTGCTGGGCTCCGGCGATCCTTCCGCCTCAGCCTTCCAAGTAGCCAGAATTATAGGCATGCGCTACCACGCCCGGCTGATTTTTTGATTTATTGTAGAGATGAGGTCTCGCCTGCCCAGGTGGGTCTCGAACCCACGGACTCAGGCAGTCCATTCACCTCAGCCTCCCAAAGGCACAGGATTACAGGCTGAGCCACCGAGCCCGGCTGCCCATGTTTTATTGATCATTTTCTGTCCCTGGAAGGAATGCATAGGGCAACATAGTGTTGCAGATGAATCACATTTCGATTAAAGTTGTGTTAGTGAGTCTAAGTTTTGATTTTGTATATTTCTGTTAACTTTTAGATAACTTTGTAGCACTGTGATGTTTTAATTATTTACTATTTACAATTGCTGGTGTTTCAGTAACTAGCAACGGTTTTTTTAGTTGGAGTCTCACTCCATCACCAAGGCTGGAGTACAGTGTGGCATGCTCACGACCACTGCAGCCTTGGCCTGCTGGGCTCAGGCGATCCCTCTGCCTCAGCCTTCCAAGTAACTTGGACTACAGGCATGCACAAGCATGCTTGGCTATTTTTTTGATTTATTATACAGTTGAGGTCTTGCCACACGTCCCAGGCTGGTCTCAAACCCATGGACTCAGGCAGTCCTCTCAACCTTGGCCTCCCAAAGTGCTGGGATTATAGGCGTGAGCCACCTGGGCAGGTCTTCTAGCAACTTTTTTAGTTAAAATGATCCTTCTTCTGTAGAATTGCTAATGGTTATATTATGAAATATATTGGTAAAAATCCCTGTTGTGTTTGTTTGTAACACTGAGTAGATATTTACATATTTCTGGAATTCTATAGATTATAACATAAGCTCATATTTTATTCCTGCCATATGTATTTTTCTGACTATCCCAGAATACCAGAACTTTTGTCAAATTTATCTTTTTTTTGGCTAGATTTGACATGATACGTGTTTTTGGGGGGGTTTTTTTTGTTTTTGAGTTGGAGTCTCACTCTGTCACCCAGACTGGAGTGCAGTGCAGTGGCTGCTCCCGGTCACCGCAGCCTCGACCTGCTGGGCTCTGGCGATCCTCCCGCATCAGCCTTCCAAGTAGCTGGAACTACTGTCGCGCGCTACCATGCCCGGCTGATTTTTGATTTATTGTAGAGATGAGGTCTCACCAACTTGCCCAGGCAATCCACTCACCTTGGCTTCCCAAAGCGCGGGATTACAGGCTGAGGCACCAAGCCCCGCAAGATATATGTTAAAAGCCCTTAAAGATAATATACGTATTGTTGGAATGGTATCTTCCTCAATAGTGATGTTCATGCTACATTGGGAAATACTTGAACATGTTTACAGCTTTTTGATGAGTACTGTTTACAAGTTTATTATAAAGTATTAAATGCTTAACTTACACTGATTAAAAAATAATAATTGAATTTCCCAAGTACTTGGAATTGAATTCTCAAGATCAGGGTTTTTCACACATTTTCTGACTGGTGTGCTCCCCTTTCCCCATTTCCCATTTATCCCAACCGAAGAGTAGTATAGTGGAATACACTTGAGATATGGAAGAGGAGTAGTAGGAATAGGAAGAGAGAGGCATATATGAGTTATGTAGTTTAAGAGGCTTTAAAAAAAAAAAAAAAAAAGGCCCCAAAGCCTTGTCAATGAGGAATGGGGAAGGAGGTTTTGCTGCCAGGTTTTACTAAGTTCATTTAAATAAAACCCTGCTGGTATAGTCCTCTTTTATTAACACTTTACTGACATTTACCCTGTTAGTTGAGGCTCTTCATTGTTCCTGCACTGAGCTGTAGAATTCTCTTTTGTTATAGATTTGCAAACAAGACTTTCTCAACAGACTGAAGGTGAGTTGAATTGTTTATACTTTTTTTGTGTTTGAAATTCTATTAAATATAGTTAGACATCATTGTTATATCATTTGTTAAAGTAATTTGGACTGTTTTGACAGAATTACACATAGTTGTATATACACAGTATAGTTCAGAATATCTAGCCCAAAGCATTAATAGACAAAGGAAATGACAACATCCAGAATTCTTTTACTTTAGGTTGCTGTAAGTTTTCAGCTTATTTCTTTTCATGTTGCTTGTTCTAGTATGTCCTGTAAATGAGTTTTATGTAGAAGTCAGAAAATAAAACATTGTATTATCACCTAGTAGATAACGTCTTTTAAAACTTGGTATCTGTGAGGACAGTTTTTGTTTGTTTCTTTTTATTTGGAGTCTCACTCTGTTGCCCAGGTGGGAGTGCAGTGGCTTGCTCACAGCCACTGCAGCCTCGACCTCCTGGGCTCAGATGATCTTTCTGCTGCAGCCTTCCAAGTAGCTGGAACTACAGGCATGCTCCACCAGCCAAGCTAATTTTTCTTGATTTATTGTAAAGATGAGGTCTCTGCCGAGTTGCCCAGGCTGGTCTGGAACCATGGGCTCAGGTAGACCTTTCACCTCAGCCTCCCAAAGTGCTGGGATTATAGGTGTGAGCCATCACGCCTGGCTTGTGAGTACACTTTTTATAAGGTTTGGAGTCACAGTGTAATACTGACCATTTGGTTAAGAAATGGTATTCTGATTTCAATTTTTATAAGCCAGTAGCAAATAATAAGAGGTTTATCTAGAGCTAAATTGCATGCTTACTTCATATATTGGAATAATTTAATAAAGTAGGCTGTGCTTGTTGTTTTATCATGAAGTAAATCTCTGTCACTTGACAGATGAGCATTTCTGCTGATATGTAATTTCAGTATTATATTGTATAGAGAAATAAAGAATGCTTAACATTGTTAAGTCAAAAGATTCTATTATTAAGGGAAATGAATGATATACCATGTTCCATGACAATGAATAACTAAATGATTGTTTTAATTTTTCTAGTAAATGAAACTGTTATACTCAGTGTTTTTGTTAAGAAATTTTTAAAAGTACAAATATAGGATTTTTGCATTGGATTGTGTATTGCATTAAGCTAGGTGAAACTAGAATATCCCAGTGCACATTTTCTTAATATTCTTAAAGTATTCATAGTATGCAATCAATATAACTAGAGAAAGTAGAAAAATCTATTCTTCCTCAGCTGTTTTGTTAATATTTCTAGCATTTCCAAGGATGCTTAAATTTGTTTTATGATAAGCTACAGAGTAGTAGTCTTCATTTTTCCTTAATTGCATAATACAGACACTCTTGAGACCTATTTTTTTGAGTTGGAGTCTCACTCCATCGTCCAGGCTGGAGTTCAGTGGCACGCTCATGGCCACCCCAGTGTCGGTCGACCTGCTGGGCTCCAGCATTCCTTCTGCTTCTGCCTTCCAAATAGCCGAAACTAGAGGCACGTGCTACCATACCTGTCTAATTTTTGATTTATTGTTGAGATGCGGGCTGAGGCAGTTCTCTCGCCTTGGCCTCCCAAAGTGCTGGGATTAGAGGCTTGAGCCACATGCCCAGTGTCATTCTTGAGACTTTTTAACTTTTCTGCAAAGGAATTTGACATCAATTATTTTAGTATTTTTAATTTAATGTGAAGTTTTATTAAAGAGTTAACTGTTCATAAAGGAAAATATAAAGAAGCTAAAGCACTTGTAATTTTATCAGAAAGAGCCATTCTAATATATTTTATGCTCAGCCCTAATTTTTGTTTAATGAAGTATTTCTGATACTTTCATCAGTGATCGTTCATTTTAATTATCGTAATTTCTAATGCACTGTTTTATCCTTAGCTTTGTTTGTTATTGTGTTTTGGAATGAAATTTGGTCAGATAATATGATTACGGTGAGTTCTGTAACGGTTACTGGTACTATTTTTGTAAATTACATAAAAGAATTGGAGCAACTGTCTTGGAAAATGCTCTGACTTCAAACTTCAAACCAGTATGTGTTTTAAATTTGAATGTTAGTGTGTCCAGTATTTTTAAGTTTGATATAGTAGATATTATAGATAATAGTGGATATGATAGATACTTGCTGCTCTTTTTAGTAGTCCCGTATTGTGCTAAAATATACATAATTTTTTTTAAATGGCAATTTGGTGTTTTTTAGTGTGGGTCTTACTCTGTCACCCAGATTGGGGTGCACTAGCACAGTCACAGCTCATCACAGTCTTAAACTCCTGGTTTCAGGCAGTCCTCCACCTGAGCCTCATGAGTAGCTGAATTACAGGCACTGACCACCACAGCTCACCTACTTTCTTGTTTTTTCTTATATAGAGCTGAGGTTTCACTGTATTGCCTAGATTGGTCTTGAACTCCTGGATTCAAGAAATCCCCTCACCTTGGCCTAGTTTGATTTCTTTTTTGTTTTGAGTTGGAGTCTCACTCTGTTGCCCAGACTGGAGTTCAGTGGCCACTGCAGCCTCGACTTCCTGGGCTCCGACGATCCTTCTGCCTCAGCCTTCCGAGTAGCTGGAATTACAGGCATGCGCTACCACGCCCGGCTGATTTTTTTTATTTATTGTAGAGATGAGGTTTTGCTGCCCAGGCGGGTCATGAACCCGCGGGTTCAGGCAATTACTAACCTCAGCCTCCCAAAGGCGCGGGATTACAGGCTGAGCCACTGAGCCTGGCTAGTTTGATTTCTTAATAGGATTTATATTTCTAGGAAATTAAACCTTAAATGTTTGGTTTTATGCATCTTATTTTAACAACTTAATTGTTTTATAATTAAGGTTTACATATTTATTTTTTTGAGTTGGAGTCTTACTCCGTTACCCAGGATGGAGTGCAATGGCACGCTCACAGCCATTCCAGTGTTGACCAGCTGGGCTCAGATGATCCTCCTGCCTTAACCTTCCAAATAGTCAGAACTACAGTTGCATGCTACCATGCCTGGCTAATTTTTGATTTATTGTAGAGATGAGGTCTCAACAAGTTGCCCAGGCTGTTTTCGAGCCCGTGGGCTCAGGCATTCCTGTCACCTCAACCTCCCAAAGTGCTGGGATTATAGGCTTCAGCCACTGCACCTGGCCAAGGTTTACATATTTAAAAGAAATTTATATTCATGGGTTAAAATAAGAAGTGCAAAAGGGTATAAATTTGACATTTCAAAGCATTGTGTTTTATTATTCTTGTCTTCTAGCAATTTGTACCAATTCAGTTTTCTTTTAGATTAGAAAATATAGTTAATTTAGAAAGTCAATTAGAGAGAAAGAGGAGATTCACCTACGTAAGGTGGGGGGGGGGGACCAAAGCCAGAAAACATGCCTGTTTGCATAGCTCAGTAAGGTAGTGGCTACCAATTCAATTTTCTGTTTTGTGTTTCTGAATTGATACATTTCGAGATTTTGTTTACAGAAAGTCATTTAGATGAGGTGAATTTTCATTTCCTTTCTGAAAATAGTACACTCATATTTCTGAATGTCTGTTTCAAGTATTAGGTTGCCTTAGGTTTCTGTAAACTAAAGTATGTTCATACTTTAATAGTATTAAATAAGGTAATATTAGTGATGTGAATGACATCTTAGTTACATGTGTGGGATGGGTTTTCTGTTTTTGTCTTGAATTATTTATCAGATATACATACATGAATTTTCCATGAAACTAATTTCTTTGTCTTTTTTTTCTAGCTTCAGCTTTAGCTGCAGCTGCCTCTGTTCAGCCACTTGCAACACAGTGTTTCCAACTGTCTAACATGTTTAACCCTCAAACGTAAGTTACATACTTTGGAAAAGTTCAAGAGTTAATTCTTGATTCCTAATGAGAATCAGAAGGACATGTGGGGGACAAAAGTAAACTGCAAAAGCTGTACTGTTCAAGTTTTTAACCTAGCATTTAAGATCTATATATTTTATCATTGAAACTGTAGCATTTTACATCCTTTTAAAATAATTTTTAGGCATGTTGTTAATTATTTCTCTTGGATTGGAAGTTGGCCAGGCCCAGCGGCTCACATGTATTTCTCTTGGATTGGAAGTTGGCCAGGCCCAGCACTTCGGGAGGCTGAGGTGTGAGGATTGCCTGAGCCCACGTGTTTGAGACCAGCCTGGGCAACTTGGCAAGGCCTCATCTGTATAATAAATCAAAAAAAATCCAGGTGTGATTACGCATGCCTGTGGTTCCAGCTACTTTGAAGGCTGAGGCGGAAAGATCCCCTGAGCCCAGCAGGTTGAGTCTACGGTGGCTGTGAGCGTGTCATTGCACTCCAGCCTGGGTAACAATGTGAGATTGACTCAAAAAAAAAAAGAGCCGGGCTCGGTGCCTCAGCCTGTAATCCCGTGCTTTGGGAGGCTGAGTGAGTGGATTGCCTGAGCCCGGGAGTTCGAGACTGGCCTGACAACTTGGCAAGACCTCATCTCTACAGTAAATCAAAATGAGCCGGGCATGATATCGCGTGCCTGGTAGTTCCAACTACCTGGAAGGCTGAGGCGGAAGGATCACTGGAGCCCAGCAGGTTGCAGCTGCGGTGGCCGGGAGCGGCCACTGCACTCCAGTCTGGGTGACAGAGTGAGACTCCAACTCAAAAAAAAAAAAAAAGAAAGAAAAGGATGGGGATTAAATGAAGAATGGTGAGCCGGGTTTGGCGGGTGGGTCTGTAATCCCTTCATTTTGGGAGGCCACGGCGATTGGATTGCCTGACCTATGGGTTTTAGACCAGCCCGGGAAACTTGGTGAGACTGTGACTCTGCAGTAAGAGGAAAAAAAAAAATAGCCAGGCGTGGTGGCACATGCCTGTAGTTCTGGCTACTTGGAAAACTTAGGTGGAAGGATCACTGGAGTCCAATGGGTTGACACTGGGGTTGCCGTGAGCATGCCACTGCACTCCAGCCTGGGTGACGAAGTGAAACTCCAACTCAAAAGAAAAAATAGTATTGTACGGTTTTCTATGAAGTTATCAAAATACTTATGTCACCAATTTGGCCTCAATACTTTTTAGCTTTGAAATTTTAAACTTTGTTAATATTTGTAGAAAAGTGTATTTTATATTTTTCTTTCTTTGTTTAGTGTATAGTGTGAATTATGTATTTCCCATATTTTAGGGTTTTTCTTTTATTTTGGATAGTATTGATATTTTGTTCAGTATCTATTTATAAATGCTGCTTACATTTTTTTGTATTTCATGATGTATCATAGTCTTGGATTCTTTTGTTCTTTTTGAAAGAAAACCATAATTTGTTAGGTTTATCTTTGAAGTGGTGATAAGTTGTTGTTGGTGTATTATTTGAAAGTAGTAAATCATTTAAATTTTAATTTTTGGCTGTATACAGTGACTCAAGCCTGTAATCCCAGCACTTTGGGAGGATGAGGCGAGAGGATTGTCTGAGCCCAGGGGTTTGAGACTAGCCTGGGCAAGTTGGTGAGACTTCATCTCTACAGTAAATCCCAAAAATTATCTGGGCATGGTGCAGCATGATTCTAGTTCCATCTACTTGGAAGCCTGAAGTGGAAGGGGGTCGCCTGAGCCCAGCAGGCCCAGGCTGCCGTATTTGGGAGTGTGTCACTGCTCTCCAGCCTGGGCAACAGAGTGAGACTCCCGACTCAAAAAAAAAAAAAAATTTTTTTTTTTTTTTTTGAGTTATAGAAAGTCTTCAGCTAATTTAGAAACAATGTTTTGTGTCTGTTTTTTATTTCAGTGCCCTGTACCTCTTCTTAAAAATTCTATTTTAGAATCATGGGGACATGTGTGTTCAGCACATGGGTCCCTATACCTTTTACCATAAGGAAATTTCTAAATTTAAAGAATAAATCTTTGAAATTTTTCGACATGTTAGATAGCTTACAGTTTATTAGTTCGAATAATATTAAAGAGACCTTAATACTTTCTTACAGAGAAGAAGAAGTTGGCTGGGATACAGAGATTAAGGATGATGTGATTGAAGAATGTAACAAACACGGAGGAGTTATTCATATTTATGTTGACAAAAATTCAGCTCAGGTATTTTGATCTTTTTAATGAATGAAGTTAGGTTGTTTGCCTTAATGTTCCACTGCACTCTAGTCTGGGCGACAGAGTGAGACTCCAACTCAAAAAAAAAAAATTGTGGGGTATTATTAAGAGTTAGGTATATAAATATTCATTGTGCAGGTACTCTTGTTGATGATGTAGCACCGAGTTTTTCTAGGGGCAGCTTGAGTTAACCAACCTGAGGCCAAGTTGTATAGAACAACATCCTTACCTTTTCTTTCTTTTGTGTTTTAGGGCAATGTTTATGTGAAGTGCCCATCAATTGCTGCAGCTATTGCTGCTGTCAATGCACTGCATGGTCGGTGGTTTGCTGGTGAGTTTGAGTTTAATTTTTTTTGAGTGATTGTTACTAAGGTTCTTAAATTAAATGAAAATGCTAAATCCAACATATCTGTTTTTTTCAACAGGTAAAATGATAACAGCAGCATATGTACCTCTTCCAACTTACCACAACCTCTTTCCTGATTCTATGACAGCAACACAACTACTGGTTCCAAGTAGACGATGAAGGAAGATACAGTCCCTTATGTACATAGCTTTTTTTTTCTTTCTTGAGAATTCATCTTGAGTTATCTTTTATTTAGATAAAAATAAAGAGGCAAGGGTCTACTGTCATTTGTATACAATTCCTGTTACTTTGAAAAAATAAAAATGTTAACAGGAATGCAGTGTGCTCATTCTCCCTAAATAGCAAATCCTACTGTATACAAAGCTGTTCTCTTGTTCTGCCTTTTAAAATGTTCATGTAGAAAATTACATTAAGGAACTATAGTAATAGCTCTAGGGGAACAAATGTGCTTTCTGTAAAAAGGCAGACCAGGGATGTAATGATGTTTTTAATGTTTCAGAATCCTATCTTTTTACACGGCAGTTGCATTTCACATTTCACTAATGTTGGCTATTTGGCTAATGGTTTAGCAGACATTTCTTAATACACATTTCGTGTATGGAAATTCATCCAAACAGCTAAAGGGCTGTTGGTTAGCAACTTACCTTGCATTCTGATCAATTGGCAGGAAAGGGAGATTTCAAAATTATTTCTTGATGGTATCTTTTCAATTAATGTATCTGTAAAAGTTTCTTTGTAAATATTGTGTGTTCTGGTGTGTCTTAAGATTCCAAACAAAATGATCCCTGCATTTCCTGAAGATGTTTAGTGACAAGTCTGGTAAGCAAAGGAGTCTGAGCAAGAAATAGGAAATGCAGAAATAGGTTTTGTCTGGTTGCATATAATCTTTGCTCTTTTTAAGCTCTGTGAGCTCTGAAATATATTTTTGGGTTACTTCAGTGTGTTTGACAAGATAGCTTGATATTTCTATCAAACAAATGACTTTCATATTGCAACAATCTTTGTAAGAACCACTCAAATAAAATTCTCTTAAAAAGGCCACAGGAAATCTTCATTTTTCAAATGTTTCACAGTCATAGAAACTTGAGAATAGAATATTATCTTGACTTTTAATAGTTATTCCATATTTGCCTTTGGGGAAAAATCTTAATGTCCATATGGGGAAATCCTTAAGCTGTCCCCATCAATTTCTGAATATCATGTATATAGTTTTTTGTCAGTCTCTGTCACCCAGGCTGGAGTGCAGTGGTATACTCGTGCACACCGCAGCCTAGACCTTTTGGGCTCAGGTGACCCTTCCACCTTAGCCTTCCGAGTAGCTGGAACTATAGACGTGTATTACCACGCCCAGATAATTTTTGCTGTTGAGTCGGAGTCTCACGCTGTCACTCAAGCTAGAGTGCAGTGGCACACAGCCACCCCAGTTTTGATCTCCTGGGCTCAAGTGGTCCTTCTCCCTCAGTCTTCCAAGTAGCTGGAACTACAGGTGCACATTACCATACCCGGCTAATTTTGTTGATTGTAGAGGAGGTCTCCCCAAGTTGCCTGGGCTGGTGTCGAACCTACGTGCTAAGGCAATCCATTCGCCTTGGCCTCCCAAAGTTCTGGAGTTATAGGCAGAACCACCAAGCCCGGCCTGATTTTTTGATTAATTATAGAGACAAGGTCTCGTCAAGTTGCCCAGGCTGTTCTCAATTTCCTGAGCTCAGGCAATCCTCTCACCTCCGCCTCCCAAGTGCTGGGAGCATAGGCATCAGCCACTGCGCCTAGCCAGCACTGTACATTTTAGAGCAATGTTATTTAATCTGAGGCATTTACGAAAAAAGGGAACTAAACACACTTGTCCATGCCTTAATCCTGGGAATTCTTGGTCTCCTGTGTGTTCTGGGCACATTGCAAAAAGTTTGTTCACTATATTGCTTTGGGAGGCTGAGGTGAGTGGATTGCCAGAGCCCACGGGCTCGAGACCCGCCTGGGCAACTTGGTGAGACCTCATCTCTACAATAAATCAAAAAATTAGCCAGGCGTGGTAGCGTGCGCCTGCAGTTCCAGCTACTTGGAAGGCTGAGGTGGAAGGATTGCCGGAGCCCAGCAGGTTGAGGCTGCAGTGGAGCAGCCACTGCACTCCACTCTGGGCGACAGAATGAGACTCCCCAACTCAAAAAAAAAAAAGTACGTACAGAACAAAATAGCTTAAATTCAAACTGGTTTCTCAAATTGATTCATATATTAATACATTAAGGGCTTTTTGGCTCTTGTGCAGTGAGCCTTCACCATTTATACTCTGAACTTAAATTTTTATCTTCAACTTTTTGTGTCAGTCAAATCTTTTGTGTAGGGACTGATGCTTCCTGATACAATACTTCAAATACTTCATCACTTTTTTTTATAGTATTGAGGCACAAGTTTTGTAGGTTTAGACGGTATCAAGGTGTTGAGTTTGGGGGCATCACAATTTTCTAGCAACAATTCGATAGATATTTATCCTATTAAAAAACGGGGGGGAGGGGGATGGGATTAACAGTAGCAAATATCTGGGGCTGGGAAAACACCTTATCAACAGGGTGTCTGAATGAAACGTAATTGTACACCTAACCCTTAACTGTACCCCACAAAACCATAATAAAAAATACTGATTAAAAATAAAAATTAAAAAAAAAAAACCACAAGGTTCAATTTACTTTTTCTTTTGAGGTGGTCTCTGTTGCCAAGACGAGTGCAGTGGCACGCTCCTGGCCACCACAGCCTCAACCTGCTGGGCCCAGGCAATCCTTCGCCTCAGCTTTCCAAGTAGCTGGAACTACAGGTGCACACTACCACATCCAGCTAATTTTTTATATATTGTAGAGACAAGGTTTTGCCAAGTTGCCCGGGTGGGTCTCGAACCCATGGGCTCCCAAAGTGCTGGGATTACAGGCTGAGCCACCGAGCCCGCCCAAGTTATTTTTCAACACCAGGTAGCTGTGTTCTTTCGGGACAGAACTGGTATTCTGTGAATGTTTGGTCTTTCCCCTGCTATCTTTCCATTACCTTTTTTCCTTGAACTAAGTCCTATCAAGTTTGTCACTCCTTTTCATGATACTGGATCAGTAAATGTGACCTTTAGTCTCTTATGTTAACAATGCGGTGGTCAGAAATTGCCCACTGTCACAATGACATTTGTTGTATAAATAACGTTGAAAGGAAACATTAAAGTTTAGTAACTTGAATAGTGTAATGCATAGAAAAGAGTTCGGGCCGGGTTTGGTGCCTTAGCCTGTAATCCCAGCACTCTGGGAGGCCGAGTGGATTGCCTGAGTCTGGGTTCAAGACCAGCTCAGGCAACTTGGCAAGACTTCGTCTCTATAATAAGTGAAAAGTTATCCAGGCGTGGTAGCACGCACCTGTTCTTCCAGCTACTTGGAAGGCTGAGGCAGAAGGATCACCGGAGTCCAGCGGGTTGATGCTGGAGTGGCTGTGAGTGTTCCACGGCCCTCCAGCCTGGGCGACAGAGTGAGACTCAAAGAAACACAAAAAAACCAGAATGACCATTAGAACTCCCTTTTTTCTTTTGATTACAGGTTGACTGAGCCACCGAGCTTGGCCTCAAATGGTCATTCTGAGTGAAATCCTTTAGGTCCTTCTGAAACAGCATTTCATTGTTTGGAAAATCGGTAGCAGTTATAGCTAATCTATTATTAATTTCCTGGTGCATGCCAACAACCCCAAATAATATAGTTTCTTTTATGTTTATCATAAATTTGCCTTTTTAAAAGTTGTGATAAATACACAGAGTAGTACAGCTTAGAAAATCCACCAAGGTCTGTGTGGCCTAGGCAGGTGAGGGACATTTCTCTCATTACTACAGAAGCTATTACATGCATATCAAGTCAATTATATGAATCTTGTTAAACATTATTGATGACTGGTTAGAAATAATATAGATTTAACCAGTTGAGAAACTACAAAAATGGTGGATGTTTCAAATTGTTCTATCTCTTCTGATGAAGCCAGCAGCTATATCTGAAAAACAGTCCTAGGATAAATAACTTATTTGGAAATAAGTTAACATGCAGTATGTGAGGAAATGTAGACTTATAAATCTCAATATTCACTTTTTTCTTTTTTTTTAGTCTCTCACTGTTTTCTAGGTTGGAGTGCAGTGAGTGGCTCACTATTTGTCCAGGCTGATTGGTCTTGAACTCCTGGGCTCAAGCAATCCTTTCACCTCAGCCTCCCAAAGAGCTGGTGTTACAGGTATTAGCTATCACACTTGGCCAGTGTATCCTTTTCGAATCTCAGTTTTTCACCTTTAAAATGGTGGTAACAAGGTCAGGTGTAGTGGCTCAAGCCTGTAATCCCAGCACTTTGGGAGGACGAAGCAAGAGGATTGCCTGAGCCCAGGGGTTCGAGACCACCCTGGGCAACTTGGTGAGACCTCGTCTCTACAATACATTTTTAAAAACTCAGCTAGGTGTGGTGGTGCATGTCTGTAGTTCCAGCTACTTGGAAGACTGAGGTGGAAGGATCACCTGAGCCGAGCAGGTAAAGGCTGAAGTGTCCATAAGCATGCCACTGCACTCCAGCCTGGGTGACAGTCAGACTCCGACTCCCAAATGGTGGTAACAGCAACAAGCTTACAGAGTTGAATGGAATAATTTTAGAGTTTACCAGAATCTATGGAAGTTAATAGGCACCACCAAGTTTTCTAATTTTGGATTCACAGAACCAATCCTTGTGAAACAGACACCAACCCTACTCAGTAGACCACCTCTTTTTAGTTTAGAAGGTCTTTGTGTAGGCTGGATAATACTATGAAAATGAGAAGAAATTAATTCCTCTAATAGACACAGACTACTTACAGACTTTGTTTTATTATAGTACATGGGCTGGGGCTGATGGGAAGGTGTAGATATAGTAGGCAAACATGGTTAGCATCGGATGCCCATCCCAATTGCCATGAATGTGCCAAAGGTGCCGCCACTCTGCATCATGGTTTTCCCAATGCCGCCCATCAGCTCCCGACCCCGCATTCCGATCCTGAGGAAGAAACCAAGATGGGGCCATTTGGGAGAAAAATACATAACATAAACTGTCCTTTTCCAACCTGCTTGTCTGAGCACTTTTAAAAGTCTGGCAATCTATCTAATTTACCACTTACTGGATATTATCTCTTTCCACCTTGGATAGATAATGTCAAGGAAAATGATCCATCAGTTTCTAAGGGCATTCTTCTGATGAATCAACTGCTTTCAGTTGGTGGGAGGCAGCAGCCACAGCGTAAATTCCCTGGCAGGAAACCTGGTTTTAGGGCTCTTTGCTCCTGGTTACATATGATCCAATACACATTTGTCTGTTAGATGGTTTTCTGGTGTTAGCGATTTTTGTAGTCAGACGTGAGATTCAAGAGCCAGCTCTGCAGTTTACAAGACTATGTCAAGTGTAAAATAGGCATCACATTATTTACGAGATTGTTTTGCAAACAGTATAGAACTCAGTACAGGGCTTAACGCCAAGCTAAGTGCTCAGTAAATAGGAATGTATAATCCGGAGAAATCGGAATAACAGCTATTAAATGTGAAAATGATTTTCAGCGTGCAAAGTTGATCATCTCTGTCTCAAGATAGTAAAACCATCCAATATATTTGCTTCGTTATGCGCAACAGGAAATAAAAACAGCAACAGTAGGAACAACCAGTTATGAGCGCTTAATATGTGCCAGACTCTGTGCAAAGTGTGGTTATATGGTTCTTACAGCTGTATAAGGTGCGTATTACTGCTCTCATTCTACACTTAAGAAAATCCAGTCTCCAACTTGCCTAAAGTCACCGAACCATTAGGAGATGGGCCAGAAAGCATTGATTCTACAGCCGAGACTCATAAGCACTGACGTTTCCAACACGACCTCCCAGGATTCCTCGCCAGCAGCGGGGAACTGGCGCAAAGCAACCTTGGTTCGGGCTCCAGGCCGAGTGGGGCGGGGCAAAAGGTCCAGTAGTCCCGCCCAGAGATCACCGCCCGCGCCCCTCACCTGAGACAGGAAAAGGTGCCGAAGAGTGCCCCGGCCGCCATGCCCACGGCGCAACCCATCACAAAGCCCATCTTCACGCGGTCGAAGCAGCTAGGCTGGGACTGTCCGTAGGGGCCCACGGCCACCGGCATCTGAGGGGGGCGAGGGATAGGAAGTGCGGGCCCGGCCGTAAGCCTGGGAGTCCGGGCGGGGACGGAGTCGGCGGGGTGGGGAGACGGCCCGAGGGTTCCGGGGATAAGGGAACAAAGTCGGCGCGTAGCCCGCCTCCGCCACCCTCTTCGCGGGCACCACACAGCTCAGCGCTGCGGGGTTCTGACGGCCCCTGCCCCACCTCACCTCGCTTGCTGGCTGGGTCGCTCCGCGCTACGTCTCACGGAAAGCGAGGCTCAGGGCGCGCGCCCGAGGAATCGCTTCCGGAGCGCGAGGCAGTACTTCCGGGCGTTGGGTCCAAAGACCGCAGCCACTTCGGGCGGTGGTCTCTGGCGCTGGATCATGCTACTACGAGCCGCTTGGAGGCGGGCGGCCTTGGCGGTGAAGGCGGCTCCGGGGCCGAGGCCCGTGGTCCCCTCTCGGGGGCTGCGCCTGCGCGGTACGCTCCCGCTCGCGGCCACTCTCCCTGGAGGCGCGCACTTTTCCCTTTGCGCCGCTGAATATTCCGGAACTCCCCGTCTCGTCCTGGCGCTCAGCCCTTCTGACCCCTTCTCAAACGTCCTTTCAGATGCTGCGTCTCTCAGACATTCTCAGGCCGCGCCCTGACCGGGTGCTTTCTCCGCGCCACCCCTCATGCCCTGCCCCGCAGGCCCCCAGAGCTTTGCAGGCTCGTCCTCGGGCCTTTTTCGGCTAATTTCAGGTACAGGCCGTGGCTGCAGTCCAGCCAGCAAGAGAGTTCAACTCCTCTGGCTCCACATTCCTTCTCAACGGCCTTGCCCTTAGAACCCTCCTCTCTGCCCATGAGACAATTTGAATACTGCACTCCGAGATTCCTGTCTGTCTCCTGTGAGGGATGATGCTTTGTTTCCTTTGCGTTGAGAGTCGACCCCAGCATTCCTGGGGTTTCTCATCTCACCTCCACCTAATTTTGTTCCTCTTTTTCGATGACCTGCGTTCACAGTTGCGTCCTGTCTTACGTGGCATCCGTTCTTGTTTTTGTCAGTTGTGGACCATGCTCCCCAGTCGGTGGTTCCCTCCGACAGGATCGTGGCTCCTGAGGCGGGGTCAGTGCTACGTCCTCTCTACATGGATGTGCAAGCTACGACTCCGCTGGTAAGGACGAGGGGCAACTTTTTTCCAAGGCTGTTACTAGGAGTAAATGATAGAAATGTCAACGCACAGAAATGACCGGATCCCTGTACAAGTGCGAACCACTGAGGTGTGCTGCGAAAAGCAGTGCACTGGGTGTCAGGAGGCTTAATTGTGGTTCACTAGAAACAACCGTACTACTTACTGGCTTTGACCTTGGTCACATCACTTCAGTGCAGGCAAAAGCGCCTACAAAGTAGTGCTTAGAGTTATGGGCTCTGAAATTTGCCCTACTGCCACTTAGTAACTATGTTAACTTGGGCAAGTTTTAAATGGGCTATATGAGCCGGGCTCGGTGGCTCAGCCTGTAATCCCGCGCCTTGAGAGGCTGAGGTGAGTGGATTGCCTAAGCCCGCGGGTTCGAGAACCGCCTGGGCAACTTGGTAAGACCTCATCTCTACAACAAGTCCTAAAAATTAACCGGGCGTGGTAGTGCGCGCCTGTAGTTCCAGCTACTTGGAAGGCTGAGGCGGAAGGATCGCCGGAGCCCAGCAGGTCGAGGCTGCGGTGACCGGGAGCGGCCACTGCATTCCAGTCTGGGCGACAGAGTGAGACTCCAACTCAAAAAATAAAATAAAATAAAATAAATGGGTTATACGACATGAAGCAGCTTTGAACGTAATGAGCACGGCGATATTAATTCATGTTTTCACCAGTGTGTGAGAAGAGATGTTTGCTTGGCCCTTCATAGATCATATTGTCTGGCAGAAGTGGAAGAACCTGCCAGACAATGTGATCAGGTGTCAAAACAAGGCAATGTTTGTAGCCCCTCTGAGTGGATGGTAGAACAATTGAGTTAAGAGGAGGGGAGTAGCGGGGTTCAGGCCTGTAATACCAGCACTTTGGGAAGCAGAGGCGAGAGGATTTCCTGAGTTCAGGGGTTCCAGACCAGCCTGGGCAACTTGACAAGACCATGTCTCTGCAATAAATCAAGAAAAATTAACTGGGCGTGGTGACACGTGCCTATAGTTCCAGCTATGTGTAAGGCTGAGGTGAAAGGATGGCCTGAGTCCAGCAATTCGAGGCTGTGGTGGCCGTGAGCTCCACAGCCTTGAATTGCTGGACTCAGGCCATCTTGCACTCCAGCCTGGGTGACAGAGTGAGATTCCAATTCAAATAGAAAAAGTGGGGAGTATGTTAGGTTGATACTTGGTTAATACCCAAAGGGACAAAAGAATGTTTGAGGCCTCAGCTTTGCAGTGTCTGAAGGGCTGGGAGTTTGTTGAGGCAGGGCGGGCAAGCCTGAGGGGACCAAATGAGCCCTGAGTTGATTATGGTCTCAAGGAAACCGATTTATTTTGTTTTGCTCAGGACCCTCGGGTACTTGATGCCATGCTCCCTTACCTGGTCAACTACTATGGGAACCCACACTCCCGGACGCATGCTTATGGCTGGGAGAGTGAGGCAGCCATGGAACATGCTCGCCAGGTTAGTACAGAGAAGTCTGGCAAGTTCTGAGGTCAAAGAGAGTCAATTGCCCAAGGGAGGCGTTTTCTTCTTGGAAGGTGTGGGTGGAGATGGAAAGGATTTCGAATTCATTCTGGAAGAGATTTGGAGAGCAGCTTGGAGTGTGACTGCATACATTTGATTAGTTCCCACATTTCTAAGCTAAATGACCTTGGGCACATTATCTAATTTCTTCAAGCCTTAATTTCTTTACGTTTAAAATGGAAATGGCAGTCATTTCTACTCCCTAGGGTTAGTGGGTAGATTAAGTGAGACAATGCTGGTAAAGTGCACATAATATTTATTCAATAAGTTCATTTTTAAAAATGCCTATTTTATGTGGGACTGGAAAAGAAGTTGGGATCTGGGATGTAACTAAAATCTGTCTTTTGTATTATCCTGGTAGGTACAGAGCTTTTCCATGGGCAGTCTGATAGAGTGTCATAGAGCTCTTCTTGCTCAAGAGCTGCCCTGGCTGTGTGTACAGCCTATTTCTGCCTAGGAGTTGATCTGTATCTGTTTTCTTGGCTTGCAGCAAGTAGCATCTCTCATTGGGGCTGATCCTCGTGAGGTCATTTTTACTAGTGGTGCGACCGAATCTAACAACATAGCAATTAAGGTAAGAGGGAAATCAGAGGGCATATCTGGGCTTGTCTAACTTGGGGATAGATTCCCTCTGTCATCTGGACTCTCATATATGTATATTTCCCAGCCACCCTATTATGAAGAGAAGACACACACTCTTTCTGATTTATTGCTTCCTTCAATCCTTTGCAATTTCCTCTATCTTAAAGCTATGCTGCTTTGGTCTGAGTTCAGTGAGGTAGTTGGATAGAAGAAGAGGTGGCTCTCACTTGATTTTTTGGATGGCATTTACTTCAGAGAGTGGATGATGGTGATTGAGCCCTTTTCCCCATTCTTTTGATCTAGTGATGAGTTTCACCCTTATATATATGATTTCAGGGCTGTCTTCCTCTTAGCCTTTCCTTTTCTTTTTTTTTTGAGTTGGAGCCTCACTTTGTTGCCCAGGCTGGAATGCAGTGGCACACTCACCGCCACCCCATCCTCGACTTACTGGGCTCAGGTGATCCTTCTGCCTCAGCCTTCCAAGTAGCTGGAACTATAGGCACACGCCACCATGCCTGGCTAACTTTTTTATTTATTGTAGAGATGAGGTCTCACTAAGTTGCCCAGGCTGGTCTCGAACCCGTGGGCTCAGGCACTCCTCTAACCTCAGCCTCCCAGAGTGCTGGGATTATAGGTATGAGCCACCACACCTGGCCTCCTTTTCTTTCTGATCAGATTTGTTTGCAACAAGATATCTCCATTTTGAAGAGCTTGCAGGTGTTCACTTGGTCACCCATTCTGGGATCAGTCATTCTATCCTTGGGACATAACAGATCCTTGGTGCTAACTCAAGTAAAATTCCACTTAGTAGTCTTGTTGGTGTTTCATAGAACATAATCACATTTGACTAGGCCTGGTTGTCAGGATTATTTGAGTAAATGCTAAGGCTCTGAGAAATTGTTGCCTGCTGTAGGTTCACCTCTGGCTCCACCCCCTCTCAGTTTTATCTTTTTTTTTTTTTTGGAGTTGGAGTCTCACTCTGTCGCCCAGACTGGAATGCAGTGGCCGCTCCCGGCCACCACAGCCTCGACCTGCTGGGCTCCGGCAATCCTTCCGCCTCAGCCTTCCGAGTAACCGGAATTACAGGCATGCGCTACCACACTCGGCTGATTTTTTAAAATTTATTGTAGAGATGAGGTCTTGCCAAGTTGCCCAGGCGGGTCTCGAACCCGCGGGCTCAGGCAATCCACTCACCTCAGCTTCCCAAAGGCGCGGGATTACAGGTTGAGCCACCGAGCCTGGCTAGTTTTGTCTTTTAATTATGCTGCCAGTGTTGGTTTCTTTGACCTTGGTCTGAATGTAGGAAACCTTGGACAGGCTTCAGAGTCATCAGTACTCTGCTTGATTGTGTTAGCAGGAGAGGCATCCTTTGGAGACCAGAGAGTCAGGGTGGCGGTCCCTCCAAAGCATTTTCTTTTTATTTATTTTTTATTTATTTTTGAGTCAGAGGCTCACTCTGTCGCCCAGGCTGGAGTGCAGTGGCACGATCATGGCCACGGCCACCACAGCCTTGACCTGCTGGACTTAGGCGATGCTTCCACCTCAGCCTTCCAAGTAGTTGGAACCACAAGCAAGCTCCACCATGCCTTGCTAATTTTTTGATTTATTGTAGAGACAAGGTCTTGCCATTCCCCAGGCTAATCTCGAACTGGAACTCATAGGCTCAGGCAATCAATCCTCTTGCCTCCACCTCCCAAGGTGCTGGGATTATAGGCGTGACCCACCGTGCCTGGCAGCATTTTCAAAATGTTGAAAATGTTTGCTTTGGAAGTCTCCACAGATCCCAAACCTTGAGGCCAAGGATTATTAAGAGTAGCTGTGAAGGTTGGATGCGGTGGCTCACACCTGTAATTCCAGCACTTTGGGAGGTCAAGGAGAGTGGAGTGCCTTAGCCCAGGGTTCAAGACCAGTCTGGGCAACATGGTGAGACCTTGTCTCTACGATAAATCAAAAAATTAAGCAGGTGTGGTGGCGCATGCCTATGGTTCCAGCTACTTGGAAGGCTGAGGCAGAAGAATCGCCTGAGCCCAGCAGGTCAAGGCTGTGGTAGCCATGAGCATGCCACTGCACTCCAGCCAGGGCAACAGAGTGAGACTCTAAAAAAGAATAACTGTGGCCTTGGCTCCCTCCCCTACCTTGGGGAGGTGAATCTCTGTCTCTAATTTGCTTTCTAAATAAACTATATTTTCCAATCTAAATTTAAAAAGTAGCTGTGATGGTATTTCTCTTAGTTGCCTGGATGGATAGAGTAAAATACCTACCTGCCACTAAAGAAATCTATGCTTTGGATAAGTGAGATAGAAGAAGGTGGGTGAGGGGCGATATAAAATGTAAGTTACCTTTTTTTCTTTCTTCTTTTTTTTGAGTTGGAGTCTCACTCTGTCACCCTGACTGGAGTGCAGTGGCCGCTCCCCGCCACTGCAGCCTCGACCTGCTGGGCTCCAGCGATCCTTGCGCTTCAGTCTTCCAAGTAACTGGAACTACAGGCGAGCGCTATCACACCCGGCTAATTTTTGATTTATTGTAGAGATGAAGTCTCACCAAGTTGCCCAGGAAGGTCTCGAACCCGCAGGCTCAGGCATTCCACTTACCTCAGCCTTTCAGAGCGCTGGGATTACAGGCTAAGCCACCGAGCCCGGCTACCTTTTTTGCTCTGTGGCTCAGTCTAGAGTGCAGTGGTGTGATCGTAGCTCACTGCAGCCTCAAACTCCTTGGCTCAAATGATTCTCTTGAGTAGTTCAGTCTTCAGCCTCTTGAGTAATCAGGACTATAGGCATGTGACACCATGTCCAGCCAATATATATATATATATTTTTTTTTTTGCTTTTTGTAGAGACGAGCATCTTGCTATGTTGTCCAAGCTAGTCTCAAACTCCTGGCCTCAAGCAGTTCTCCTCCCTCAGCCTTTCAAAGTGCTGGGATTACAGGCATGATCCTATTTTTTTGTAATAATTGAAATTCCAGGAATTTTTAAACCTATCTTTATTGTTTCTTCTGATACTAAAAGTAACACATACTCACAACTTTGTTTTGTTCAATACTATGTCCTGACACCTAGAAAATTACTTGGTACATTGTAGGTTCTTAATAAATACTGGTTGACTGAATGAATGAATCATAAATATGTAAACGATATAGAGTAGAACTCCCTAATTTAATCCCATAGTGATAACCACTGTTAATAATTTACTGTATATTTCTCCAAATTTTTAAACATAAATAGTAACCTGCCTTTGGGAGGCTGAGATGAGTGGATTGCCTGAGCCCGTGGGTTTGAGACCCGCCTGGGCAGCGAGACCTCATCTCTACAATACATCAAAAAATCAGCCGGGCGTGGTAGCGCATGCCTGTAATTCCGGTTACTCGGAAGGCTGAGGCAGAAGGATCGCCAGAGCCCAGCAGGTCGAGGCTGTGGTGGCTGGGAGTGGCCACTGCCCTTCAGTCTGGGTGACAGAGTGAGACTCCGACTCAAAAAAATAAATAAATATAAATAAATAAATAAGGAGAAGAGAATAGGAAAACAAAAAAACAAAAAAAAAACCCTGTAACCTATATATCATTATCATTGCTGTTGTTGTTATTATTTTAGAGATGGGGGTCTTGCTACATTGCCGAGGCTGGTGTTGAACCCCTACTGCCAAGTGATCCTCCTGCCTCAGCCTCCCAAAGTGCTGGAATTGAAGGCATGAGTCATTGCACCCAGCCTTATTATTTTAATTGACTTTATTTTTTATGGCACTTTTAGGTTCACAGCAAAATTGAAGGGAAGGTATAGAGATTTCCCATACATCCTCTACCCCTAGGTATGCACAGCCTTCCGCCATTGTCAACATCCTCCACCAGAGTGGTACATTTGTCACAATTGATCAACTGACATTGACACATCATTATCACCCAAAAGTCCATAGCTTAAATTAGGATTCACTCACTGATGATGTACATTCTTTGGGTTTAGACAAATGTGAGTCTTTCTAGTGAATTATCAAACTTGAAATGGTTGTGTGAAACCCTGAATCTGTAGCTTAGCTGGCAGAAGTACAGGTGGCTTGAAACACCCAGGACTTGTGTCTGGCATGTGAAGTAGAAGCAGTCTTGTGTCACTGAGTCCTTAACCTGTGGAGTTTTCAGTAACTCTGGGTAGTTAGTGTCAGAATTGAATTGAATTGTAGGATACTCACTGGGTATCAGAGAATCACCCTTGACCACTTTCCTTTCACAAATGGGCTGGAAGTTGTTGCTGTCTTTCTGAGTATGTTCTCCTTTTTCCCACCACCACCCATTTCTAGGGGGTGGCCAGGTTCTATAGATCACGGAAAAAGCACTTGATCACCACCCAGACAGAACACAAATGTGTCTTGGACTCTTGCCGTTCACTGGAAGCTGAGGGCTTTCAGGTTACTTACCTACCAGTACAGAAGAGTGGGATCATCGACCTGAAGGTAGGAGTGGCTCTTGGCAAGAGGAACAAAATGGGAGGGGCCTGCCTTCAGTCCATGAATCCACACCTCAGCTAGAGCAGAAGGATTAGCTCTACCAGTTCAGGTGGCAGTTAGAGAAATAGAACTGAAAAAGAAAAATATTCTCTCCCCCTTGAGTGTGTACTGTCCAGCTTTTCTCTGGAGGACTTGTTTCTTGGCTTTGTTAATGCTTTGTGGTTTATATGAGCACCACTGGGCACTGTGCAGGATGTCAGAGACCCACATTCACCATGGCAGAGCTCTGGCCCCCTCCTTCATTGCTCTGATGTGTCTCATTGCCCTAAAGGGGAGGTGTAGTTTTCTTTTTTTTTTTTTGAGTTGGAGTCTCACTCTGTCGCCCAGACTGGAGTGCAGTGGCCATTCCGGGCCACCGCAGCCTTGGCCTGCTGGGCTCCGGTGATCCTTCCGCCTCAGCCTTCCAAGTAGCTGAAATTACAGGCATGCGCTACCACGCCCGGCTGATAGTTTTCTTGAATATTTTCCTTTCGGGCCACTTTCTTTTCTTTTTTTATTGTTATTTGTGTAGTCAGGGTCTTACTCTGTTGCCCAGCCTGGAGTACAGTGGCACTATCATGGCCCACCGCAACTTCAGCCTCAATTTCCCGAGTAGCTGGGACTACAAGCATGCACTATATACGCAGCTAAGTTTTTACTTTTTTTTGTAGAGCCAAGATCTCCCTATGTTGCTAAAACTGGTCTGGAATTCCTAACCTCAAGTAGTCCTCCTGCCTCAGTCTCCTGGAGTGCTGGAATTACAAGCATGACCCACTGCGCCTAACCCTGCTTCCTTGTATTTCCATTTTATATAGTGTGTTTACTCATCCTGTCTGTCAGATTTTGGATACCACCATCCTTAGAAAAATCTTAACTTGCTGTTTATAGACAGAACCATGAGTCTAAACTCCAGACTGTTTATTGTCATCCTTCATTGTTTCTTCCCTCTTTACATTCAGTCATCAGTCATCATATCTGTGGCATTTTCCTATAATATCTCTGGGATTATACTTCCTTATCATTTCTTTGGCTGGATTATAACCTTTGTCTTAGCTACCTCTATACTTAAGCTCTGTTGCCTAAGCTGGTCCTTTAGCTACCACCTTACAGCTTGTCTTGCAGATCTTCATCAGACTTTATTTCTAAAAAACTCATTTGACCTTTTTTTTTCACTTTACTCAAAAATTCTGAGAGATTACCCATTTCCTTTGGCACGAAGTATAACTTCATTTACCTGACATTCAAATTTCTTTACATGATGCTTTTTTAAACATTTCCAAAAATTGAGATATAATTCACATATACTAATATGCACCTTTTTGTGTGTGTGTGTCGAATATCACTCGCCTAGGCTGGAGTGCAGTGGTGTGATCATGGATCACTGCTCACTGCAGCCCCTACCTCCTGGGCTCAGGAAATCCTTCCACCTCAGTCTCCCAAGTAGCTGAGACTACAGGTGTGCACTCCCATGCTCAGGTAACTTTTTTTTTTTTTTTTTTAGACGAGATCTCCACGCTAGTCTTAGACTCCTGCCCTCCAGAGATCCTCCTGCCTCAACCTCCCAAAGTGCTGGAATTACAGGCCTGAGCCACCATGCCTGGTCCAGTTCACCTTTATAAAGTGTACAGTTCAGTATTTTTTTTAGTGTATTAACAAAATTCACCAATATGTCTCTCTGAGTATTTTCTCCTTTTTTCCACCACCACCATTTCTAGGGGGTGACCAGGTTCTGTAGATCACGAAAAAAGCACTTGATCACCACCCAGACAGAACACAAATATGTCTTGGACTCTTGCCAATATTACATTCTAGACAGTGTTCATCACTTAAGAAAGAAAGCTATCTACTTTTTCTTTTGTCATTTGTGCTTTTGGTGTCATATCCAAGAATCCATTTGTAGATCTAGAATTCTGAAGATTTACCCTATGCTTCCTTTTAAGAGTTGTATAATTTCGGCTGGGCTTGGTGGCTCAGCCTGTAATCCCGCGCTTTGGGAGGCCGAGGTGAGTGAACTGCCTGAGCCCGCGGGTTCGAGACCCACCTGGGCAACTTGGCGAGACCTCATCTCTACAATAAATAAAAAATCAGCCGGGCGTGGTAGCGCGCGCCTGTAGTTCCAGCTATTTGGAAGACTGAGGCAGAAGGATCACCGGAGCCCAGCAGGTCGAAGCTGCAGTGGCCGGGAGCGGCCACTGCACTCCAGTCTGAGTGACAGAGTGAGACTCCAACGCAAAAAAAAAAAGAGTTGTATAATTTTAGTTCTTACATTTAGGTCTCTGATCTATTTTGAATTAATTTTTTATATGGTATGAGGTAAGACTCAACCTTATTCCTCTGCATATGGCTATCTTGTTGTCTTAGCACTGTTTGTTGAAAAGATTGATTTCCCCTGTTGAATTGTCTTGGCACTATTGTCAAAAGTCAGTTGAGGCCCAGGCATGGTGTCTAATATCTGTAACTCCAGCACTTAGGGAGGCCAAGGCTGGAGGATTGCTTGTCCCCAGGTGTTTGAGACCAGCCTGGGCAACATAGTGAGACCTTGTCTCTATAAAAAGTCAAACAAATTAGCCAGGCATAGCGGCATTTGCCTGTAGTCTCAGCTACTTGGCTGAGTCCAAATGATCGCCTGAGCCCAGGAGGTCAAGGCTGTAGTGAGCCATGTTCGTGCTACTGCACTCCAACCTGGGTGACATGGTGAGACTCTGACTTTAAAAAAAAAAAAAAACAAAAAAAAAACCATATATATATATATACACACACACACACATATTTTGTTGTTGTTGTTGTTGGCTCTATAAAGAGACAGCTTTACAGAGTCATAAAATACTTTGGTTTTCCTTCTTTATCTGTTATGTGATGTTATGCCAGAGTCAGGTTGGAAACCACATTGCAAAGGAGAGTTATATTTGAGGCTGGACTTGGTGGCTCACGCCTGTAATCTCAGCACTTTGGGAAGCCAAGGTGGTAGGATTACTTGAGCTCAGGAGTTCCAAGACCAGCCTAGGCTACAGAACAAGACCTCATCTCCACAAAAAATAAAAAAATTAGCTAAGTGTGGTGGCATGTGCCTGCATTGCCAGCTGCTTAGGAGACTGAGGCAGATGTATTGCCTGAATCCAGGATGAGGCTACAGTGAACCATAATTGTGCCAGTACACTACGGCCTGCATGACAGAGTGAGACTCTGCCTCAAAAAAACAAACAAAAAAACAATTGAGCATATATATGTGGGTTTATTTTTGAAATCTCAGTTCTATCTGTATGTGTGTTTTTATGTCAAACCATACCATTTTTATTATGATAGCTATGTAGCAACTTTTGAAATCAGAAAGTATGAGTATCCCAACTTTGCTCTTCGTTTCAAGATTGTTTGGCTATTTGAGGGTCCCTTGCAACTCCATGTGAGTTTTAGGATCAGCTTTATGCAAGAAAAGCATAAATTGAAATTTTTTTTTTTTTTTGAGTTGGAATCTCACTCTGTCACCCAGACTGGAGTGCAGTGGCTGTTCCTGGCCACCACAGCCTTGACCTGCTAGGCTCCGGCGATCCTTCTGCCTCAGCCTTCCAGGTAGCTGGAACTACAGGTGCGCGCTATCATGCCCGGCTAATTTTTTATTTATTGTAGAAATGAGGTCTTGCCAAGTTGCCCAGGCGGGTCTTGAACCCGCGGGCTCGGGCAGTCCACTCACCTCGGCCTCCCAAAGGCACGAGATTACAGGCTGAGCCACTGAGTCTGGCTATAAATTGAAATTTTAATAGGGATTGATTTGAACCTGTAGACTGCTTTGGGGACTATTGCCATCTTAATAATGTTAAGTCTTCTAATTAATGAAAATGGGATGTCTTTCCATTTATATAGGTCTTTTATTTCTTTTAGCATTGTTTTGTAGCTTCCAGTGTATGTCTTGTGCTTTCTTGTTTAGATGTATTTCTAAGTATTTTATTCTGTGATGCTATTGTAAATTTTTTTTTTTTTGAGTTGGAGTCTCACTTTGTAATGTCTGGCTAACCTAGATGTTCTTCAACAGATGAATGGGTAAACAAACAATGTTACATCTGAAACATGGATTACTCTTTAATAAAAAGGAAAAAGGTTGGGCGCGGTGGCTCAGCCTGTAATCCCGCGCTTTGGGAGGCCGAGGTGAGTGGATTGCCTGAGCCCGCGGGTTCGAGACCTTCCTGGACAGCTTGGCAAGACCTCATCTCTACAATAAATCAAAAAATTAGCCGGGCATTCCAGCTACTTGGAAGACTGAGGCGGAAGGATCACCGGAGCCCAAGCAGGTTGATGCTGTGGTGGCCGGGAGTGGCCACTGCACTCCAGTCCGGGCGACAGAGTGAGACTCCAAC
>NW_007260497.1:363203-368809 GCF_000164805.1 Carlito syrichta
AAAAAAAAAAAAAAAAAGCTAGTCATGGTGGCACATGCCTGTGGTTCCAGTTACTTGGAGGGCTGAGGTGGAAGGATCACCAGAGTCTAGCAGGTCGAGGCTGTGGTGGCCGTTGAGTGTGCCTCTGCACTCCTGCCTGGCGACAGAGTGAGATTCCTACTCAAAGAAAAAAAAATCTAGGTAGTTTCTAGGTTTTGGCTATTATTATTTCTTTTTTTTTTAAATAATAATAATACATACTTAGTTACATACATTTTAGGAGGCCAGAAGTTATAGAAAACCATGAATCAATACATGTGAGATTTACATTGTTTCATCAGTTCAGGAAGGTAGGACATCTCAAAGTGGGGGCTTACGTGGATTCAGAGACTTCCTGACTCACAGTAACCAGTCTTTTATCTAAGGAATTTTGAAATCAGTAGAGGAGATGTCCTATTGAGATAAGGGGGAGGAGGAAATTTCAAGTTTCTTTTTTTTTTTTTGAGTTGGAGTCTCACTCTGTCGCCCAGACTGGAGTGCAGTGGTCACTTCCAGCCACCGCAGCCTCGACCTGCTGGGCTCCGGCCATCCTTCCGCCTCAGCCTTCCAAGTAGCTGGAATTACAGGCATGCGCTACCACGCCCAGCTGATTTTTTTTTTTTATTTATTGTAGAGATGAGGTCTCGCTGCCCAGGCGGATCTCGAACCCGCAGGCTCAGGCATTCCACTCACCTCAGCCTCCCAAAGGCGTGGGATTACAGGCTGAGCCACCGAGCCCAGCTCAAATTTCTTAATATGTAGATGAAACTTCATAGATGGCATACTTTAGAGAGAATAGGTTAAGTGCCTTAAAAGGTGTCCAGATCCTGGGAGTTCTTAAGAGACAGCTTTACAGAGTCATAAAGTACTTTGGTTTTCCTTCTTTATCTGTTATGTGATGTTATGCCAGAGTCAGGTTGGAAACCTCGTTGTAAAGGGAGAGTTAATAAAAAACCTGTCTTCCTAAACTCCTTAATTTGGAATTTGGCAAGGTAAAGAAAAAAGGTCACAGTTTAGTTCTTACTATGAACATTAGCATATAGGCTTTTTGTGAATTGCATTTTTTTTTCTTTTTTCGCCTCTATCACCACTTACATGATGTCGATTTAATTTTTATTTCCCTGAGATAATTGCTCAAGAGTGCAATTACTGGGTTATATGGTAATTTCATGTTTAGTTTTATAAGAAACAAATTGGCAAACTGTTTCCCAAAGTGACTGTACCATGTACATTCCCATGAGCAATGTGTGAATGATTCAGATTCTCTGCATCTTTGTCAGCCTTTTGTGTTGTCACTGTTTTTTTTAGCCATTCTGATAGGTTTGTTTTAAAAGGTCCCTTTTCAAGATTAAGATTGCCTGTATTCTGATTTAGAAGGACTTTGTTGGCTCTATATAGTCTCCTTACTCATGCATATTCTTAGGAACTCGAGGCTGCTATCCAGGAAGACACTAGCCTGGTCTCAGTCATGACTGTGAACAATGAAATTGGAGTGAAGCAGCCTATTGCAGAAATAGGTGTGTATCGTGAGTTAATCCTGATTCTTGTCCGTCGTGGGGTTGCATCTGAGGGAGCAGGGATAGACTGGGAGCTATAACACTTTATGAACTATAACACTCAGTGGCTCAACCTGTGATCCCAGCACTTTGGGAGGCCAAGGCGATTGGATTGCCTGAGCCCACATGTTTGAGACCAGCCTGGACAACTTGGTGAGACCTCGTCTCTACAATAAATAAAAAAATTAGCCGGGCATGGTAGTGTGCACCTGTAGAATTACTCAGAAGGCTGAGGCAGAAGAATTGCTCAGGTCGACGCTGGGGTGGCCATGAGTGTGCCACTGCCCTCCAACCTGGGCAATGGAGTGAGACTCCAACTCAAACAAAACAAAACAAAATAAAAAACACTTTATAGAGTGCAGTAAGGAAATCAAGGGAAAGAGCCTGAGTACCTTGTTCAGGACATCCTTTATGTTTGTCATTTTATTGCATTTGCTGCCAAAAACAACAAAAAAGCCTTTTACTGTGGTTCCAGCTTCTTGGAAGACTGAGTCAGAAGGATCACCTGAGCCCAGCAGGTGAAGGCTGTGGTGGCCGTAAGTGTGGTCACTGTACTCCAGCCTGGCCACTCCAGTGTCGACCTGAGCAATTCTTCTGCCTCAGCCTTCTGAGTAATTCTACAGGTGCATGCTACCACACCTGGCTAATTTTTTTTATTTATTGTAGAGACGAGGCCTCACCAATGGAATGAGACTCCAACTCAAAAAAAAAGGCTTTTTACCTTTGTGATGTGTAATCCCCACTAAGAGCTCACTCTGTAATCTCTTTAAGTATTAGCAAAAAGATGTTAAACTATTCATCTTTTTTTGTTTTGTTCTGAGTTGGGGTCTCACTGTGGCCCAGGCTGGAGAATGATGGCACATTCACGGCTCACCGCAGCCTCAACTTCCTGGGCTCGGGCAACCCTTCTACCTCAACCTCCCAAGTAGCTGGGCCTATAAGCAAAGGCCACCATGCCTGGCTAATTTTAAAAAAATGTTTTTTGCAGAATTGGGGTCTCACTATGTTGCCCATGCTGGTCTTAGACTCCTGGGCTCAAGTGATTCTCCTGCCTTAGTCTCCTAAAGTACTGGAATTACAGATGTGAGACATCATGCCTGGCCTTGCCTGGCCCTTTTTGGCTTGTATTTTATTCATTCATTCATTTATTCATCTTGAGTATGAGCCTCACTCTGTTACCCAGGCTGGAGTGCAGTGGCAGACTTCTGGCTACTGCGGTCTCCACCTCCTGGACTCAGGCAATCCTTCCCATTAGCTTTCCAAGTAGACTGAGCTAATTTTTTGACTTATTGTAGAGATGAGGTCCCACCAAGTTACTCAGGCTGGTCTTGAACCCATGGGCTCAGGCAGTCCTCTCGCCTCCACCTCCCAAATTGCTGGAATTACAGGCGTGATCCTCTGTCACTGTGCCTGGCCCTTTTCGTCTTTTAAATAAATAAGTATCTAAAGGGTAACCTAACATACTGAAAGGCTGTCGTTAATGAGGTGGTAGGAATCTTATGTACCTGAAGATCATGAATGTTTTGATTTGGTGCTTTGCCCTTTATCTTTTTTATTCTAGTAAAGGGAGGCTAGAGAGAGAGAGCAGAAGTATAAGGGGCAGAACAAGGGAAGGAAGGGGAAGAGGTGGGGAAGGGAGGATATTTACTAGATTATCAACAAAAATCATTTACTATGGGTAGAGAAAATTCATAGTATATTGTGGGACCACTGCCAAGTGACTTCCCAACATTGAGCTGTGGGTCTTCCCCTCTGTTGTTTCAGGGCGGATTTGCAGTTCCAGAAAGGTGTATTTCCATACTGATGCAGCCCAGGCTGTTGGAAAAATCCCACTTGATGTCAACGACATGAAAATTGATCTCATGAGTATCAGTGGTCACAAAATATATGGTCCGAAAGGTACCAGGCCTTCCTAGAGTTTCTCCTCTCTGTACCTTCCAGCAAGACCTTTTACAGATGTTCTTGGAGTCACTTGGGACTAGTCTCGCTCTCAGTAGAATCTGTACATTCGAAGTCCTTTGCAGAATGCAGTGTCAGCCGGGCTCGGTGGCTCAGCCTATAATCCCATGCTTTGGGAGGCTGAGGTGAGTGGATTGCCTGAGCCCGTGGGTTCAAGACCTGCCTGGGCAACTTGGCGAGACCTCATCTCTACAGTAAATCAAAAAATTAGCTGGGCGTGGTATTACATGCCTGTCGTTCTAGCTACTTGGAAGACTGAGGCGGAAGGATCGCTGGAGCCCAGCAGGTCGAGGCTGCGGTGACTGGGAGTGTGCCACTGCACTCCAGTCTGGGCAACACAGTGAGACTCCAGCTCAAAAAAAAAACAAAAAAAACAAAGAATGCAATTATCATTTAGCAATAGCCAAAAACATTTGCCTATTTGTAGATACTTAACAGTTACTATACAGCAGACCATTCCTTCTTGGTCCCTTTTAAACGTCTTTACAAGGCATCTAGATATTAACTTGGTTGACAAACTAGGGATTTCGTCAAATCAAATTTAGCTAGATGGGGTGAGCTATCTTCTATGCCTCACTATGATGTGCAAAGCAGTGTTCTTTGGTTCCTTCATTTCCAGTGTCTTCTTTTCATGTAGAGGAAGATTGTATGGGATTTTACTTCTCTTGGTCTCTATTCCTAGAAGACTTAGTAGTTCGTGTTCCTGTTAGTCTTTCAGTGAAACCCATTTATTCCCTATGGTTCTATTGGCATAAGAATGTTTTCAACCTGGGTGTGATGGCTTACGCCTGTAATCCTAGCATTTTGGGAGGCAGAGGCAAGAAGAGTGCCCAAGCTCAGGGGTTTGAGACCAGCCTGGACAAGTTTGCAAGACCTCATCTCTACAATGTATCAAAAAATTAGCTAGATTAGCTAGGCGTGGTGGCGCATGCCTGTAGTTCCTGCTACTTGGAAGATTGGGGTAGAAGGATTGCCTGAGTCCAGCAGGTCGAGGCCGTGGTGACTGTGAGCATGCCATTGCACTCCAGCCTGGGAAACAGAGTGAGACTCCAATTCAAAAAAAAAAAAAATGTTTTCAAGCTTAAGTTCTGTCTCTTTCCCTCAGCCCTTGGGAAGAGACTGATTGCCCTCTATTTTATGGAGGTACATATAAAAATAACCTCTCTGTCTCTCAAGTGAGGGCCTTTTTTTGGTTGATGTCTATGCCAGTACACCTTTATGTCTGCAGGATACATTATCTGGATGAATGTCCTGTGGAACCAAGTGTAATAGCTTCTGCAGTATGGAAGATAGCTTCTTCTAATGGTTTCCAGAGGTTGTAAAGAGTATTTTTGTGAACTATTATTTCAAAAAGCCCAACAGACATTCTATTTTTATTTAAATATATTATTGTAGATCTGTCTATTTTGATAAAACTAATGAACTCCTATTGATCAAAAGCTCTGATCAGCACTTAAGTGTGTACAGGTATCCCTCATTATTCAAACTCCTGCTATCCAAACCCCAGATCTAAATAAATTTAGATAATGTGGTATCCTTCACTGTCCAGATGTGATATCTGAGCACTCGCTCTTTGAATTTGGGAACTGCATTAGTGCAGGACATTTGAATTTTTTTTTTTTTTTTAGTTGGATCTCACTCTCACCCAGGCTGCAGTGCAGTGGCACGCCCACGGCCACCGCAACCTTGACCTGCTGGGCTCAGGTGATACTTCCACCTCAACCTTCCAAGTAACTGGAACTACAGGCACGGACCACCATGCCCAGCCTATTTATTGATTTATTGTATAGATGAGGTTTTGCCAAGTTGCCCAGGCTGGTCTTGAACCTGTGGGTTCAGGCAATCCTCTTACCTCGACCTCCCAAAGTAGTGGGATTATAGACGTGAGCCACTGTGCCTGTGCGAAATATTTCTTTTCTCTCCCGCGCCTTTGGGAGGCTGAGGTGAGTGGATTGCCTGAGCCCGCAGGTTTGAGACCCACCTGGGTAGACGAGACCTCATTTCTACAATAAGTCAAAAAATGAGCCAGGCGTGGTAGCGCGCGCCTGTAGTTCCAGCTACTTGGAAGGCTGA
>NW_007260497.1:369140-373080 GCF_000164805.1 Carlito syrichta
GGGACAGTACCCACACCCTTAGTGGTGGGGTTGGGGGCTGCGTGTGAGGTGGCACAGCAAGAGATGGAGGTATGGGAATAGCAGTTCCCTTCTATAACTTCTCCTTTGTGGGTCTCCTATTTAGAAACTTCTCAGCATAACTGAGGCAGATCACTGCTAGAAGAGGAGGTTTAAGAAAACCTTTCCAGCCAGACGTGGTGGCTCAAGCCTATAATCCTAGCACTTTGGGAGGCTGAGGTGAAAGGGTTGCCTGAGCCCACGGGTTTGAGACCAGCCTGGGCAACTTGGTGAGACCCCATCTCTACAATAAAATTTTAAAAATTAGCCACTCCTGGTGGTATGTGCCTATACTTCTAGCTACTTGGAAGGTTGAGGTAGAATGATCACTTGAACCCAGCAGGTCAAGGCTGTGGTACTCCAGCCTGGGTGACAGTGTGAGACTCTGACTCAAAAAAAAGAAAGAAAGAAAACTTTTCCTTGCCCTTGTACTGCTAGTACCTCGTTCTGGGGAAAGCATTATGGGCTTCATAGCCCATGCCCTTTTAGTAGTTATAAGCTCACTTATTTCTGGGTTGTTGAAACTCTGTGGCCAATTATTACGTACCTTCTGTCTAGAAGGTACAGTGGTATCCATGGGTAACATGGGATGATAGGTGGGTTTCATGTATGTTCACTCTTGGTATAGGAGAAGGGCTCCTTAAAATATATGTTTCAGCCGGGCTCGGTGGCCCAGCCTGTAATCCCGCGCCTTTGGGAGGCTGACATGAGTGGATTGCCAGAGCCCGCGGGTTCGAGACCTGCCTGGGCAGCGAGACGTCATCTCTACAATAAATCAAAAAATTAGCCGGGCGTGGTAGCACACGCCTGCATTTCCAGCTACTCGGAAGGCGGAGGCGGAAGAATTGCTGGAGCCCAGCAGCTCGAGGCTGTGGTGGCCGGAAGCGGCCACTGCACTCCAGTCTGGGCGATAGAGTGAAACTCCAACTCAAAAAAAAAAAAAAATATGTGTTTCTGCCGGGCTTGGTGGCTCAGCCTGTAATCCTGTGCCTTGGGAGCCTGAGGTGAGTGGATTGCCTGAGCCCACGGGTTTGAGACCCTCCTGGGCAACTTGGTGAGACCTCATCTCTACAATAAATAAAAAATCAGCCGGGCATGGTAGCGTGCGCCTGTAGTTCCAGCTACTTGGAAGGCTGAGTTGGAAGGATCGCTGGAGGCCCAGCAGGTCGAGGCTGCCGTGGCCAGAAGCGGCCACTGCACTCCAGTCTGGGCGACAGAGTGAGACTCCAACACACACACACACACACACACACACACAAATATGTGTTTCTGAGCTGTTTAAGGGTCACTATACTTAATTTTCCCTTGCCTGCTCCTTAGTATGACCATAAGCGGATCTCAAAGTTAGCAGAGCGGCTGATACAGAAAATAATGAAGAGCCTTCCAGATGTGGTGATGAATGGGGACCCTAAGCACCACTACCCTGGTATGGAACTTGCCCTGTCTATCGCCATTCTAGAAGAGGCTGACACTCTGAGACCTCTCTCATAGTGTTTCTTTCCCTCAGGCTGTATCAATCTCTCATTTGCCTATGTGGAAGGAGAAAGTCTGCTGATGGCACTGAAGGATGTCGCCTTATCCTCGGGGAGGTAAGTTGTACAAGATGGACAGAGACTGTGGCAGGGCTCATAAACTTGCATTCTAAGTGCTGCACAGGTTATAAAGCTTCTCAGTGTGGACGTGGCAGGCACAAGAGCTCTTGATTAAGGGCAAAGGTCATTTTGTACGTTCCTATATTTTGGCTGGCTGGGCATTGGCTGAAGTTTATCACCCTGGGAGGACTTCCTGGGGTAAGATTATGTGTCTTTTGTGGTGCCCAGGGGATGTATGCATCTTTTCTGGAGTTACCAGAAGTTCTGTTGCAGGCCTGCAGGATTGCAGATGCTCCAAAGGCTGCCAAAGGTTTAACTGCCCTGGCTGGTACAGATGGTATATTTTGTCCTGGGGATGCGAGCACATGGTTCTCTGCTGCCTCTTTTTGTCAAGTCCAGCTTAGGTGGTATCATTCTCTGTCACACTTTGGCACTTTGACTGAGGAGGCCACCTGCCTAAGGAGGCCACCTGCCGTAGGGGACACAGGAGCTAGGTTCACATCCAGGATACGCAGAGCAGCATTAGGCCATTTATCTCACCAAATTAGAAAACCCCCTTTGTCTCTATGTTATGACTCCAGGGCCCTGGGGCATGGAAACAAGACTGACAGTTTGTGGTTAAAAGCAGCCATTGATGCCGGGTGTGGCAGCTGATGCCTGTAATCCCAGCACTTTGGGAAGCAGAGGTGAGGGTATTGTCTGAGCCCAAGGGTTCAAGACCAGCTTGGGCAACTTAGTGAGACTTCATCTCTACAATAAATAAAAAAATTAGCCAGGAGTGGTGGTACATGCCTGTAGTTCCTGCTGCTTGGAAGATTTAGGTGGAAGGATTGCCTGAACCCAGCAGGTCAAGGCTGCGGTGGCTGTGAGCATGCCACTGCACTCCATCCTGGGCAACAGAATAAGACCCTGACTCAAAACAACAACAACAAAAAGTAGACATTGATGAACTGAGCAAGGCTGTGTCTCTCTCCTCAGTGCCTGCACCTCTGCGTCCTTGGAGCCCTCTTATGTCCTTAGAGCAATTGGCACTGATGAGGATTTAGCACATTCTTCCATCAGGTCAGTGAGCTGAGCTGCAATCTTTATGAAATGAATTCTCTTACATGTTTCATTTCCTATTAAAGTCTTTCTCAGCCAGGTTTGGTGACTCAACCTGTAATCCTGCTTTGGGAAGCTGAGGTGAATGGATTGCCTGAGCCCGCGGGTTTGAGACCCACCTGGGCAACTTGGCAAGACCTCATCTCTACAATAAATAAAAAATTAGCCGGGCGTGGTAGCACAGGCCTGTAGTTACAGCTACTTGGTAAGGCTGAGGCAGAAGGATCGCCGGAGCCCAGCAGGTCGAGGCTGCGGTGGCAGGGAGTGTGCCACTGCACTCCAGTCTGGGTGACAGAGTGAGACTCCACAAAAAAAAAAAAAAAAAAAAAGTCTTTCTCAATCTAGTTTACCTCATCCCTTCTTGAATCTGTGTGAAATCTTCAAGAGCAGTGGTTCTATGACTTCATTGAGTATCACCTGAGAATTGTGACATATGATGATTTTTGAGTACCACACTCAGATATTCTGATTCATTAGGTCTGGAGGAGGAGTAGAAAATTAATCAGGTGTTTCTAATGTGGGTGGTTCACAGACCATGTTTTGAAAACTGCCTTGGAAGGGAAAGACTGTATTTTTTTCTCCATATCTTTGGTGTGGTGGATCCTCAGTGAGTGTTAAATGAGTATGCTCCGTAGCTCTGATGCAGAACTCTTCTGTACCTCACTCAGGTTTGGCGTCGGCCGCTTCACTACAGAGGAGGAAGTGGACTATACAGTGGAGAAATGCATTCAGCATGTGAAGCGTCTCCGAGAAATGAGGTATGCACTATTGTATCAGAGACCCTTTGGAAGAAACTGTAGTGCTGTCTCCTCTCTTGACCTTAGGCTGAGGCGGGGATTGCCTGAGCCCAGCAGGTCAAAGCTATGGTGGCTGTGAGTGTGCCACTGCACTCCAGCCTGGGAAACAGAGGAGACCCTGACTTAAAAAAACCAAAAACCAAAAAACAGACACTGAAGATGAACTGAGCAAGACAATGTCTCTCTCCTCAGTGCCTGTTCCCTCTTATGTCCTTAATGTATTCACATTGCCAAAATCTAAAGTATGAAAGTACTTGCATTTTATGATTTAGAGATTCCACAAAGCAAGAAAGTGAGTCTCCTCGGCTACTTATTTTCAGAATATGAGAAAGTGTTTTTATTTTTATTTTTATTTTTATTTTTGAGTTGGAGTCTCACTCTGTCGCCCAGACT
>NW_007260497.1:373462-373890 GCF_000164805.1 Carlito syrichta
CACCCAGACTGGAGTGCAGTGGCTGCTCCCAGCCACTGCAGCTTCAACCTGCTGGGCTCCGGCGATCCTTCTGCCTCAGCCATCCAAGTAGCTGGACCTACTGGCGCCCGCTACCACACCCAGCTAATTTTTTTTTTTCTTCTAATTTTTGTAGAGATGAGGTCTCGCCAAGTTGCTCAGGCTGGTCTCGAACCTGCGGGCTCAGGCAATCCACTCACCTCAGCCTCCCAAAGTGCAGGATTACAGGCTGAGCCACCGAGCGGCTTCTAAAATAAATTTTTAAAAATAGCGGGGTGTGGTAGCATGTGCTTGTAGTTCCAGGTACTTGAAAGGCTGAGGAAAAGCCGGGTTCGGTGGCTCAGCCTGTAATCCCACGCCTTTGGGAGGCTGAGGTGAGTGGATTGCCTGAGCCCGCGGGTTCAAGACCC
>NW_007260497.1:374209-377138 GCF_000164805.1 Carlito syrichta
AAGGATCGCCGGAGTCCAGCAGATTGAGGCTGCAGTGGCCGGGAGCGGCCACTGCACTCCAGTCTGGGCGACTGAGTGAGATTCCAACTAAAAAAAAACCAAAACAAAACTGCGGTGACCGTGAGCATGCCTCTGCACTCCAGCTGGGGCTACAGACTGAGACTCCAACTCAAAACAAAAAATAAAATAAAATAAAATATATAAATGCAGATATAGTTTTTCTTTTAACTTATTTATTTATTTTGCTTTTTGAGTTGGAGTCTCACTCTGTTGCCCAGGCTGGAGTGCAGTGACACACTCATAGCCACTGCAACCTTGAGCTGCTGGGCTCAGGTGATCCTTCCACCTCAGCCTTCCAAGTAGCAGGGACTACACAGGCATGTGCCACCACACCCGGCTAATTTTTTTATTTATTGTAGAGATGAGGCATCCGAGTTGCCCAGTCTGGTCTCAAATCTGTGAGTTCAGGCAATCCTTTCACCTCAGGCTCCCAAATTGCTAGGATTATAGGCATGAACACTGCACCTGGCCTTTTTGTTTTTTTAAATTGTTTTATTTTATTTTATTGTGAGTCAGGGTCTTGCTCTGTTACCTAGGCTGAAGTGCAGTGGTATGATCATAGCTTACAAGAATCATGAACTCCTGCCTTAGCTTCCTGAATAGCTAGGACTACAAGCGCATATCATTATGCCTGGCTAATTAAAAAAAAATTTTTTTGTAGAGACATGGTCTTGCTCCGTTGCCCAGGCTGGTCTCAAACTCCTGGTCTCAAGCAATTCTCCCTCCTCGGGCTCTCAAAGAGCTGGGACTACAGGTGTGAACCGCTCCACCTGGCCTCTGGTTGGTGTTATTGATAGTATTAATGGTTGTCATTGGCCAGGCTTGATGGCTCAGCCTGTAATCCCAGCACTTTGGGAGGCTAAGGTGAGTAGATTATCTGAGCTTGCAGGTTTGAGACCAGCCCAGGCAACTTGGTGAGACCTCGTCTCTACAATAAATAAAAAATTAGGAAGGCATGGTAGTGTGTACCTATAGTTCAGGCTGCTTGGAAGGCTGAAGGATCTCTGGAGCCCAGCAGTTCGATGCTGGGGTGGCCGTGAGTGTGCCACTGCACTCCAGCTTGGGCAACAGTGAGTCTCCAACTAAAAAAAAAAAAAAAGATGCTTAAGTAATATAGCTAGAGCCTAGAAAGGAAAATCCAGAGCACAGGTACAGCGGATGTATTCAGAATGGAAGTCAACTTTGGGGAGATGAAGCTGGCAAAAACTTGATACGAGCACTGCATACCCAAATGATTTAAGGCAAGCTCCAGCCCTAGCTAGGAACTAGAGCAAAACCCAGAAACAAACGTTGAAAAGTGGGCCATATGTAGTGGGCATTTGTAGAGAGGCTAAAACTTGCTGCTTATACAGATCTTGGTTCCTTTGAGGGAGACTATGTCTGTGGTCTCTCACAAGTGAGATGAGATCTTCAAGAATATAACCACACCTGATGCCTATTGGTTCAGGGCTCCATTGCAGCTATGCTGGGGTACCTAGTTATTCCCATTTGTTGTCAATTGGGAGAGGCTATGACTGACAAGGACTTACAAGAAGCTGGAAAAGACTTATTTATTTATTTTTGAGTTGAAGTCTCATTCTTGTCGCCCAGGCTGGAGTTCAGTGGCACGCTTACTGCCACCGCAGCCTCCACCTGCTGGACTTAGGCGATTCTTCCACCTCAGCCTTCCAAGTAGCTGGACTACGGACGCATGCCACCATGTCCGACTAGTTTTTGTGATTTTATTGTAGAGACGAGGTCTCACCACATTGCCCAGACAGTTCTCGAACCCGCGGGCTCAGGCAGTCCTCTTGCCTAGGCCTCCCAAAGTGCTGGGATTACAGATTGAGCCACTGCACCTGGCCTGGAAAAGACTTATTAACTACCTGTGTTAGGGTCTACCAGGGCAGGGGCAGAGGAGTGACAAGGACAGAAGGAGGCAAGTCATTGCACAGGGCCTTGGAGCCAATGTTGGCTGCTTCCTATCTAAGCCCTCACTCATCCAGTGCATTTTCTCTTTGGCAGCCCTCTCTGGGAGATGGTTCAGGATGGCATTGACCTCAAGAGCATAAAGTGGACCCAACACTAGAAGAATGGACCCCTGGCTCATCAACCCACATATAGCCATGCCCCTTTGTTATGCCCAATGGATGCTCCAGAATTGGTGTAAGCCAGTTGTTTTCAACATCAACCCACTTCTATGACAGAAACACAACTACCTTTCCCCAGCTTCAGTTCCTCTGGTGGGGAACACTCTCCATTTCTCTCCAGGAGTTTTTCTGTCCTCTTACAATGTGTGGACATTTTCATCCTGAAGCAATAGAAACATTTGTTATGATATTGCTGCTGGACATCTCCGTGTCCTTGGTGGGGAGAGCAAGAGGAACCAGAAGAAGGTTCTTTGTTCAGGGACCCTGGCTCTACAAAAGGAGGACATTTGAGTAATCGCTTTCTGCTACTCAACTGGAATGGCTTCTTCAGCAATTACATAATCAACTACAATTGAATGTTTTTTGTATCTCCAAAGATATCTCTTCATTGACTGTAGACTGAACAGCAAGTTTCTTGGAAGGCTTGTCTCCTTTCTACTCTTTTCTTTCCTTTCCTTTATTTTTACCTAATGCAGTTATAAATATTTATATGACTCCACCCATTAATACCACCAAGTTTAGTAGTAATTTCTTTCCTTAACATTTATTAATTGGAAGATTGGAGAAATAAACACACCTTCTATTTACTCTGTATGAGAGGCTGAGGGAGAAGTAGAAGCTGCACTTGGGAATTTTGGAAAGACTTCCGCTCCACTTGATTTCCCATAGATGGCTCAAAAGGTTTTGTTTTTTTTTGAGTTGGAGTCTCACTCTGTTGCCCAGACTGGAGTGCAGTGGCC
>NW_007260497.1:377815-379748 GCF_000164805.1 Carlito syrichta
GGCTGCAGTGGCCGGGAGCGGCCACTGCACTCCAGCCTGGGCGACAGAGTGAGAGTCCAGCTCAAAAAAATGATAAGCCAGCAATGGCTCATTCTAGAGATGAATGAGGGATAAAAAGGAGCAGCAAGAGCACAGGGCCTGCAGTTTGATAAAGCCCAACATGCATGAGATGCCAAGAGGAGGCCATTGTCATGGGAGTTTTTCTTTTTTTTTTCTCTGAGTTGGAGTCTCACTCTGTTGCCCAGGCTGGAGCACAGTGGCATGCTCACAGCCACCATATCCTTGACCTGCTGGGCTCAGGCAATCCTTCTGCCTCAGCCTTTCAAGTAGCTGGAACTACAGGTGTGCTCCATCACGCCCGGCTAATTTTTCTTGATTTATTGTAGAGATGAGGGCTTGCCAAGTTGCCTAGGCTGGTCTTGAACTCGTGGGCTCAGGCAATCCTCTCACCTCGGCCTCCCAAAGTGCTGGGATTGTAGGTATAAGCCACCACACCCAGCCATTTCATTTGTGGGTCTGAACCTATAGGTTGGGAGTCATCAGTACTACAAAAGAAAAAAAATTTAGAGTATATTGCACATATTTCTTTTTTTGGAATTGGAGTTGGAGTCCTACTCTCTCACCCAGGCTGGAGGCTGGAGGGCAATGTCACGTTCCCAGCCACTGCAGCCTCCATCTGCTGTGCTCAGGCAATCCTTCTGCCTCAGCTTTCCAAGTAGCTGGAACTACAGGCATGCGCCACAATGCTCGGCTAATTTTTTTTAATTTATTGTAGAGATGTCTCGCCAAGTTGCCTAAGCTGGTCTTAAACCCATGGGCTCAGGCAGTCCTCTCACCTCAACCTCCCAAAGTGCTGGGATTATAGGCGTGAGCCACTGCGCCCAGCCATTGCACATATTTCAAGAATAGTATTGGCCAGGCTTGGTGGCTCAACCTGTAATCTCAGCACTTTGGGAGGCCTATGTGAGTGGATTGCATGAGCCCAAGGGTTCGAGCCCAGCCCAGGCAAGTTGGCAAGACCTCATCTCTACAATTAAAAAAAAAATTAGCTGGGCATGGTAGTGCATGCCTGTATTTCCAGCTACTTGGAAGACTGAGGTGGAAGGATTGCTGGAGCAGGTCAATGCTGGGGTGTCCGTGAGTGTGCCACGCACTCCAGCCTAGACTACAGAGTGAGATTCCAACTAAAAAAAAAAAGAATATTACTTAGATTATATGTTTTAATTTGTAATGGTCAAAAAAACTTGAAAGTCACTAGTCTAAATATAGTGAATTTGGATGGACAGGAGTAGGACATGAAATTACAGGTTTTCTTCCTTTCCTTCTCTTCCCTCCCTCTCTCTCCTTTTTTTTGAGCTGGAGTCTCACTCTGTTGCCCAGGCTGGAGTGCAGTGGCATGCTTACAGTCACTACAGTCTCGACCTGCTGGACTCAGGCTATCCTTCAGCCTCAGCCTTCCAAGTAGCTGGAACTACAGGCACGCACCACCATTCCTGGATACTTTTTTTGATTTATTGTAGAGATGAGATCTCACCAAGTTGCCCGGGCTGGTCTCAAACCCGTGGGCTCAGGCAATCCTCTCACCTCTGCACCCTAAAGTCCTGGGATTACAGACCTGAGCCACCGGGCCTGACCTCTTGCCTTCTTTCTTTTCTTGCATCTCACTTTGTCACCCAGGCTGGAGTTCAGTGGCACACTTAATGGCGAATGCAGCCTCGACCTGCTGGGCTCAGATGATACTTCTGCATCAGCCTTCCAAGTAGCTGGAGGCACAGGTGTGTGCCACCATGCCCAGCTAATTTTTTTTCCTTTTTCTTTTTTATTGTAGCGAGGAGGTCTTGCCGTGTTACTCAGACTGGTCTCAAACCCCTGGGCTCAGGCAATCCTCCTGCCTCTCTTGAGCTACAGTGCTCCCCCACCCTTTTTTTTTTTT
>NW_007260497.1:379834-383739 GCF_000164805.1 Carlito syrichta
TGGCAATCCACTCACCTCAGCCTCCCAAAGGCGCGGGATTACAGGCTGAGCCACCGAGCCCGGCTTTTTTTTTTTTAAAGAGACAGGGTATTCCTCTGTCTCCCAGGAAGGCTGGAATGCAGCGGTACAATCCTAGCTCACTATGACCTCAAACTCCTGGGCTCAAGTGATCCTCCTGCCTTAGTGTTCTGAGTAACTAGGACTATAGGCATGCACCACCATGCCCAGCTAATTTTCAAATTTTATGTAGAGACAGGGTCTTGCTCTTTTGTTCAGGCTGGTCTTGAACTTCTGGCCTCAAGCATTCCCCCCTTCACAGAGTGTTGGGATTATAGGCATGAAGCACCAGACCTGGCCATTTTTTAAAATATGCCTTTTTTATTTTGAATTTTAGATTTACTGAAAAGTTGCAAAGATAGCACAGAGTTAGATATATCCATCACCAATTTCCTCTAATTTAAAAATCTTACAAAACTACAGTACATTTGTCAAAATTTATACATTAATATTGGTATGTTGCTACTCATTAAACTTTAGATTATATTCAGCTTTCACCAGCTTTTTTCCTAATGTCCTTTTTCTGTTCCAGGATCCAACCCTAGATGCTACATTGCATTTAGTAGGTTGTGTTTTTTTTGAGTCGGAGTCTCACTTTGTTGCCCAGGCTGGAGTGCAGTGGCACGCTGCCTTGACCTGCTGGGCTCAGATGATCCTTCCGCCTTAGCCTTCCAAACAGCTGGCACTACAGACGCACGCCACCACGCCCGCTAGTTTTTGTGATTTGTTGTAGAGATGCGGGCTCACCAAGTTGCCCAGGCTGGTCTCGAACCTTTTTTGGCTCAGGCAGTCCTCTCGTCTCGGCCTCCCAAAATGCTGGGATTACAGGCTGAGCCACCGCGCCCCGCCCGGAAGTTTTTTAATGGGGAAAAAAAATCAGATTTTGACTCTTGCCAGGATGTTGTCCATAGAACTAGCATGCACGCTAGTGGTCCATTTAATCTCCCTAAAATGTCTTCAGGCTGGGGGCGGTGGCGGGAGGAAATGTTTCAAGCATGGGATGAAAAGCTCACTCCTCACTGATACCGGCAACTTCCGGGAAGTCGCCCTAGAGCCTCTGTGCGCTTGCGCGTCCCGTGACGTCCACCCGTCCGCCCCGCCCCCTCCTGGAACGCGGAGTCGCTGAGCGGGCTGGCGGCCATTTTGTGAAGCAACGAAGGAGGTGGTGGCTGCGGTGGTCTCCGGGAAGCCGTTCGGGCTGGGGCTGTCGGCCGCGGGGCGGAGGCACTCGCGCGGGGGGTAACGCGGGTCTGGGTTCTGTTGCCGCACAGCTCTCCCGGGTAAGACTCCCGCAGCCCCGGAACGGGCGGGGCTGTGCGGGGCTCGAGCCGCCCCTTGGTGGCCCGGGGCGGGGCCTTCGGGGCCTCCGAGCCCGCCGCAGCGAGCGCCTTACACAAAGGGTCGGGGCAGGGCCGTGGGGGCCTAAGGTGCCACTTAAGATGCCCCTGAGACCTGAGAGCATGCGAGAAGGACGCAGGAACGGATGAGCCGGCGTACCGAAGTGGGTTCGAGGGCATAGCGAGTACGCCCCGTGGTCAGAGAGAGGGAGGGTGCCGAGGTGGCCCCGCGGCCTGCGAACTCGCGGCAACTGCAGTGGAAACACACCCACACCCCGAATGCGGACTTCCTTCACCCCCACGTGGGTGGAGGTCGTAATTGCACTTCTGTGCCTTCCTGTGGGAAGGTGATCGCATACTCCGCCCCCACCCGAAGTGGAAGGGAGGCTCCTCTGGCCTACCAGCGAGGGACTGCAGTCGGGACACGACTGGGGTCGAGGAGGTCAGCCTCAGGGCCGGCCTCTTCGTGGGGAGGCGGAGGGCTGCAGTGAAGCGCCTCCACGACCTTCTGTCGGGTGGGGCTCACTGCCGAGGAACCGGGAGTCGCTAAGCTGGCCTCGAGCGAGGACGTGGGAGGGTCGTCTCTGAGGCCCTGAGAATTTTAGTGGGCGCCAGGCCATTGATCCCCGAGCAGGAAAGGGCTGCTGTGAGCAGCACCTTTATGGCCCTTGTTAGTCTCCTCACGGAAGGAGGACGAGGTCCAGTGGGAGGTAAGGGCTGGGTGCTGTTGATGAAGTTGAGCTGCTTCTCCGAAGGTTGGTGGCGCTGGTTTGCAGCCTCGTGAAGTGGGTGGGAGGGCCTTTGAGGATCTACAGGTTAGGGAGAGGATGGACACCAGGGTAGCAGGCTCTGCTGCTAGGCTGTGTGTGGATGGACTTCGTGTGTGCTTACCCGGGAAAATCCCGAGGGGCTCCAGTAAGCCTCCCAGGTTCCCAAGATGGCCTCATGTAAATTGGGGAGTTTGGCGGGGACCGTTTTGAAGTATTTCTCGAAGGATTTAGAGAGGTGCTAGTCAATACAACCTGCTGGAAAAAAATGTGGAGCTGAAGGTCGTCGAAGGGAGGTTTGTGACTAGAGTACTTCTCGTAGAGCTTCTTTCTTGAATGGTTTGAAATGGTGTAATTTTTAAAAAATTGAGTCTTACAACAAGAATTGCTTGGGGCCTTGTTGACTAGTGTATATTGTTAATACATTTGTGAGCATCTGCAGTTGAAAAAAATGCCTCAAGTCTGGACATGTAGAGAAATCTTGTTTTTAAACTGTAGAACTGCTATACAAGACTGGTTGTACTTGTTTCTGAAATTCGGTAGTTTTTATAGAATGGAGGATGTCTGTATTGAGTGGAAAGTAATTACGTTCAAGTATTTTCCAAGAATATTAAAAAGAAGTTGGGAAGAACTGTTACAGGTGGTTCAAATAACTACAGTAATTTATGAAGAAAATGAAATGTTTGGAGTGTTTATGTAAAAGTAAATGAAGCTGTACTTAGTATGTATTATTGGGCAGTTTTTTAATGAAACGGAATGCATTTTTATATCACTTTCATATGCTCGGTACGATGTTGATTACTTTGTTTATAGATTGTAATGTATAATTTAAATCTTTCTTAATGTTCACATGTTAGGTGAAAAATGCGAAGCTTTGGAGACCATTGCGGTAGTTATTTTGAATATATTGCTACATACCAGTATACTTGAGGCTTCTGTCACTTTCATTGACATGTCAAATGTTTTGATGATTGCACTTTGCGAGTTTGGAGTTGGTACAATTTTTAGATGTGAAACTTGATTTTGTGGGCCTGTGTGTGTGTTCCAGGTGCTGGAATCTGGTGATGATGTTTTTATTCTATTTTGCTGAGAGCCACTCCTTCATTTAGTTTGGATAAATGTTTTCTTCTGTAGATGTTGTAGGAAGAACTGAGTGTCAGTAATTGGATACACAAAATATGATTTTAGAAAATTGTCCTAAAATGCAGGCTGTTGTCCAGTTTTGTATCTTTTTTGCCTTGTGCCCAAGTGCTTAATAAATGTTCATGGAATAAATGAATATTGTTAAATGTTTGAGGTCAACTGAACAGAATAATAATTTCACCTAATAGTGTAATCAAATTCTACTACCATACCCACATACCTTTTAGTTTGCACGGTTAATGAAAGCTTAAAACCAACTTTTAAGTCTTAAAATCATAGTGAGGGTGAATGTTGTTGGTTTGGTGAGAAATATTAACTTTGCTTTGAAGTTAAAATGAAGTAAGATAACATTTCTTTTGGCACTTGAGGGGCTTGAAAAAGTCTTTTTGGCAGGAAGAATATCTTTAGAAATGTCTTGATTTGCTGCCTTTTAGTACTGAATGGAAGTTAATGAGAAAATTGAGTGATGCATTTTAAAGGCGATACATCTCCATCAGTGTCAGAAGAAGGTTGTTTTTTTCTTTCCTTAAGATTGATCCCAGAAGCCGGGCTCGGTGGCTCAGCCTGTAATCCCGCACCTTTGGGAGGCCGAGGTGAGTGG
>NW_007260497.1:383759-386924 GCF_000164805.1 Carlito syrichta
ATTTTTCCTCTTGGGGACATATCACTATATGAAGGTTTTTGAATCAAAGTGCATACTAGTTCTAGAAGCTGACACTCTGTTATGAAAAGCATTGACCTTGAGCTGGGATTTCAGTTGTTCCTTTTAAAGTCTGTCTATCAGGCTACTAGCTTCTGTGGGGGAGGTATACAACATACCCAGAGGATCCCATGATTTGGGGTTGACTCCACAACCGCTTTGCTGTAGTTCCCATAATGCAATGTTATGAGTTCCCATGCAAGACACTCAACCACTCTATGAACTCTTGCATAGTGATGCTGGCTGAGGCCCAGCTTGCAAGAAAGGCAAACCCAGTGGCGAGTTGGTCTCTTCAAGGGATGTTGCCATAATAGGGAGTCAATGCTAGTCTCTGTTGTTGTCAGACTGGTTATTTAACAATGAGAATAGCTAAATTTGCCTTGGTAAGTGGGAACCCTTTCTCTTGGAGACAACTATATAGCTTCATTCTTAGCACCTTTGCTACTTTCTTCATGTACTCATCGTTTCAGTTTTGGAGTAGGCAATGGTAGAGGCAGACCGATATTAACTGACTGAGTCATTTGGGCTACATGGTCGTATAGTACCTTTTTGTGTTGAATGCCATTTGGTGGGTGTAATTGTGGGATACAAAGATTTTTCTAATTTGAGCCCACTCCCATATATGTATCCACATACCCTTACCCTGGATCTCCTAGTCACCAATCTTCCCATTTTTCTCTCTTCAGGCACTAATCAGCCTGCTAAGCCACTTGCACCACTGATGGGCCTGTTTATGTAGTCTAACCTTGGACCACTTCTCTTTATACACAAGGTAGATAGCTTAGCTGCAGAGAAGTGAGTTTGCACTATCTTCTGGGGTCTTTGTGAAGATTCTAGATCTTTTATTCTAAGAGAGCACTTCCCAAATGATAAGCTTTTATGATATGAGCCCTTGATCAAGTACCCTCAACATGCAATCCTATGTATAATTTCCCAGTTTCTGCTGGTACCTGCTGGTTCTTGCAGGTCCTTTGGGGCATAGTATCTTGCTTCCCTAATTAGGTCCAGAGTGTCCCTGGCTTGGTTTTGTTGTAGCTTATTGGACAAGGAGCCAGAAAAAGACGTAAGTGCATGTCCTGAAAGAGACACACATTGTCTTGCAGGGGCCAGGCCTTCCTTTATGCAAGAAAGGAGCAGTGTTAGCTCTTTGGGGTGGGGAGGGGCACTACTGCAATCAAATAAGTTTTCAGGAATCCTAAGAATTCGGGATTTATATGGGCCTTCACGTAAATACTCATCGAACGTGTCAGGGTCTTATTTTTTCTCAACCAGGGCTCTCTAATCATGGCATAGAAGATCTGTCCAATCCCGCACCTTTGGGAGGCTGAGGTGAGTAGATTGCTTGAGCCCGTGGGTTCGAGACCCACCTGGGCAGGCAAGACCTCATCTCTACAATAAAATCAAAAAATTAGCCGGGAGTGGTAGCACGCGCCTGTAGTTCCAGCTACTTGGAAGCCTGAAGAGGAAGGATCGCCAGAGCCCAGCAGGTCGAGGCTGTGGTGGCCGGGAGCGGCCACTGCACTCCAGTCTGGATGACATAGTGAGACTCCAACTCAAAAAAAAAGAATGATCCCAGAGCAGGGCGTGGTGGCTCACACCTGTAATCTCAGCACTTTGGGAGGCTGAGGCAGAGGATTGCCTGAGCCCAGGGGTTCCAGACCAGCCCGGGCAAATTGGCAAGACATCATCTCTACAATTTAAAAAAAAAAAAAATTTGGCTGGGCACGGTGGCTCACACCTGTAATCCCAGCACTTTGGGAAGCTGAGGCGAGAGGATTGCCTGAGCCCAGGGGTGTGAGACCTCATCTCCACAAATAAATCAAAAAATTAGCCTGGCCTGGTTGTGGGCACCTGTGGTTCCAGCTACTTGGAAACCTGAGGCAGAAGGATCACCTGAGGCCAGCCGATCTCGGCTGCGGTGGCCGTGAGCTGCCACTGCACTCCAGCCTGGGCAACAGAGTAAGACTCTAACTGGAAAAAAAAAAAAAAATGATCCCTGAAATGTTTTCCACTTGGATATGGGGGACAAATCAAGTGGACGAAGCTGTGGTTGTTTCATAATGCCTATCATAATGTGTTTATACTGCTTATAGCATTGTGCCATTGTGATTGATTCTCTGTTGCTCATCTCAGAGGTGTGCATTTGAGGAATTGATAGTGTTTGTTTTTCTGATTCTGAAGAACCTGGCTCTGTTGTATCCTGGTTCGTTATGATTAAAGATGGACTTCTGAGCTAAGCTGAATTTCACTTTTGGGTGTTTGTTACTAAATAAAGAGTAAAAATGGTTAGATTTTAGTTTTGTGCTTTGACTTCTTGATTAAGAGGTTTGTTGTCAGACATTTTAATCTGAAATTCCAAATGATTGGAATGACTGGTAAATAAGAAAGTCTGTCTTGTATAATATGCTCCATTTTTGTTGCAGATATTTGTAATTTTGGTATGTATCTGGTATTTATCAAGCTGAATCAAAGTCTCTTGTGTTAGGACTAATTCCTAACATGTATGGAAATTATAATTAAGCACCCTTCTTGCTGTTTTTAGATCTTCTGGAATATATCAGTAGATTTAGTGAAAAATCAGGCCCATTTTTTTCTTCCCTATCATTATGCTCTATTGTAGATAAAATATGTGTTTTAGCTGTTTTATTACATAGAATTATTTCTGAAGTTCACCAAAGCTTGGATGGGGGGAGATTTTTCATTTTGGGACTCTGCATTCAGTTGCTAGCTGACAATTAGGAACACAAAAATGAGTAGGTTCTTGGAAAACGATGCCTCTGTCAAATTATTGTGGTATTTCCAAAGTGAGGTGTCATAACAAAAGTACTTGAATTCTGTTTCCATTTACCTTTCCCTGTTGAAAGAAGAGGTATAATGCCAAGTATTGTGAAGTTCTGACTTCTTGGCTTTCTGCATATTTTTCCTTGGGACTTTCCCTTTGCTGAAATAAAAAAGGCACAAATTTATATCTGTATTGATTTTGTGTTTTAACTTGAACACACAAAACTTGAAACTAGACATTTGCAAAATTCAGCTGGGCCTTTCAATCTTGCCTTGTGGAATGAGAAGTTTCTTCTTTTTTTTTTTTTTTTTTTTTTTTTTTTTTGT
>NW_007260497.1:386944-403345 GCF_000164805.1 Carlito syrichta
TTTTGAGTTGGAGCCTCACTCTGTCGCCCAGATTAGAATGCAGTGACCGCTCCCGGCCACCGCAGCCTCGACCTGCTGGGCTCCGGCGATCCTTCCGCCTCAGCCTTCCAAGTAGCTGGAACTACAGGTGCGCGCTATCACACCCGGCTAATTTTTTGTTTTGTAGTAGAGATGAGGTCTCACCAAGTTTCCCAGGCTGGTCTCGAACCTGCGGGCTCAGGCAGTTTCACTCACCTCAGCCTCCCAAGGCACGGGATTACAGGCTGAGCCACTGAGCCTGGCTAGTTTCTTCCTTTTTAAAGTAATTTCTGGTAACCTTTTACACATTTTTGAGAGTAGATTTTGATAGTAGACTTTGAGCTTAATTAGCTGATTTTGAATTTTTCTTTCTCCATGTGTACATATGGTGCATTTTTGGATTTGGAAGGGGAGAGACTAAGAAACCTGTTTTCCCTTATATTCAGGGCATATTCCCTGGCCTCATATCAGACCATTTAAATTGGAATCTTCACTAGGGGTCAAATATTTATCACAAGTGCTTAATTAGAAAATTACCCTGGTTCTGTGACTCCTAGAGTCAAACCTTACATAAACACTGCAATAATTCATACTCTTCCTCATGGCTTTACTTTGAAGCAGGCTTTTTTCTGTTTCACATTTTCCTTTGTGACTTATTAGATAAACTATTAGATAGGGCTTTTAAATGAAGAGTTTGTAGACTTTTTAGACTTAATTGGGCTAGATTTGTACAGCATATGGAAGATTAATGTACAGTGCTCTGGGCTTTTGAAAGTACGTTCATGACATTTGCATAGTTTTTATGGCAAAGCAATCTCAACTGTTCTTTAGTAATTTGAGTGGTTTGACTAGGAGATATTTTAGCTTGACTTTTACAAGTTTGGGATCACAGAATTTTGAAATATGTTTTACTTTTTGGTGATGAATATTAAGCTCACTAGTGATATCTTGATCTGGAAAGATGCTAAAGATGAGCATCATTTGGATAAGTAGTCTTCTGTTGGTATTCTTAATATCAAACAGTGGCAATTTTTTCTCTAAATTTAAAAATGATCTTTTGAACATACTTGTGTACTTATTTGGTCATATATATTGCTTATAACTTCACCAGTTTGGAAGAAATTCCAGTGAAAGATGAGTGAACTGTTTTTGCTTTGGGAAGTATTCTTAATTTGCCATACATTTTTTAGGATTTTTAAAATACAGGTTTTCTCTAAAGCTGTTGTGGTGTTAGGAGAGAAGAAAAGCACTTTTCCTTAATATTTTGAATCCCAGTGGATTTAGTTGTTATAGCCAGAATGTGTTCTTATTTGTTTTGTGACTTATGATGCTATTTTGAAAGGCTAACTACAGTAACTACTCATGGAAACATGAATACACTTGAATTTCTGACTTAATTTTTCCAGGAATTGTTATTGTACAAGCTTGTGCTTTTTCATAAAAAATTTGGTGAGAACCTAGGGAAATAGATTTGTGTTTATGGAGTTTTCTGGGCTAGTTTAATCATCAATGATAAAAGCAATTACCAGCTGTGAAGCTGAGCTTTGTGACTGTTATAGTTTCAATTGACACATTTGTGGTCTAATTTATGACACATTCTTGTTGTATATAAATATATAAATATTTTGAGGTACTCAGATTTGAAAGCCATAGCAAGTAAGAAGCATGTGTGGGATTTTGTTACATGCCTTCTCTTTTTTTTTTTTTTTTTTGTTGGATATGCATTCTAATTCTAATGAAGTACTCTGGTGGTTTCAGACTCGCCTTCATAATGTATGGTTCAGTGTGGCCTGTGCGTGTTGTTTTGTGTTTCCTGCATTGATTTTTGCCTCCGTTTATTCTCTATTGCAGTCTAAAAGTTGGTTTTAATTGGTTGCCCACAGGATTGACTTGGCCTCTACTTCTTGTTAAGAAAATACATCTCTTGTTTGATCAGGTAAGAGATTTTGAATAGAGAGTTTGTTTTTATACAAAATAAAATGAGATAGCTTTTATTAAGAAAAATGAAAATATATGTAGTAACTAAATTGTGTGTGTGTGTGTGTGTGTGTGTGTGTTTTGTTTTTTAACAAGCTTATCTGAGGAATGGGGTGGGGTAGATTGGGCACCTTGAACAGTTGTTGCTTCCTTTGGGGGGGTCAGTTTTATATGGATTTATTTATATGCTGCATTCCTGATTGTTAGACAGTAAGTAGCTGTTTTATTCCTTAGTACCATTTTAGACGAGTTATAAATATAGGTGCTTGTTAGTGGTATGCTTATTTATATTCCCTAGAAGCATAGTTATAGATATTGGGTCATGTGTTTTAGAGTACAAATTTTAGACTTCAAAGGAACCTTAGAAGTTGGACTCTAACCCTCTTGTTTAAGTAATTAATTAAACTAGGATCAAGATAGGTTGAAATGACTTATCTGTCAGACAGTTACTTAGTAGCAGAATAGCAAATGTTATTTTATATTCTTCAGAACCTAAAAATTGTTTTCCTCTTCAGATGTCTTTATGAATAAATCTTGTGCTTTGGTTTAGTACTTAGTCCTTTCTAGCTGGTAATCTGAAGCAGTTTTCAGTAGCACGTTTTCATGTGTATCTTGTATAGACGTTCAGTAAATCCCTACTTGTAACAGAAAATGGTTTAAAGACTTACCTGTGTATGTCGGTTTTACCCTGTGTTTAATTTTTGTGTTTTGGGACTATATCAAGCTTCTGTTTAGTTGTCCCAAAGCAGACTAATCTATCTCAGCTTGTTTTGGGTACCTGTATTGCCCATGATGTTTCCCCCATACAGAATGATTAAGCATTTTATGAAGCAGAAATGGAAAATGATATTTCAGTTTTGCATATAGCTACATAGTTTAGATTCAGTAAGGAATGAGAATTTGATCTAATGACTGCAGATCTTGATGAACTTTCTTATGGGCTGCTAGATAGTAAATAAGGAGAAAAGAGTTTGTTGGTTTGATGTCTTTAGTATTAATTTTTCTTGTTGACACTTGCAGTTCATAAATGGAAAGCTTCCCTGAATTTCTAGTGTTTTATGATGGTCTCACAAAGAGCATTTTCTGTTTATCAGTCCATCTTTCTGGATTAAATTTGAAGGTTGCTTTTACTTTTGTGTATGAGTGTGTGAGAAAACTGTCACATGCTATATTTCTCATTTGTATATAGCAATTATAATAATGAAGATATCATTAAAGGTTTTGTTGCATTGAATTAGTATTCATGTGATGCTTGACATTGAAGAACTGCTTTCATGGAGTTACAGAATTCCTAGAGCTTACAGCAGGAAACCTTGCGCACTGTAATGTTCTTATTTGAGAAGCGATAAAACCAAATTTTAATTAATTTATATTTTTTCTGAGGTCACAGAGCCAGTTTAATAGGCTTATATTAAAAGTTGACCTTTTTTTTTACTTTTTGAGTCAGAGTCTCATTGTGTTGCCCAGGCTGCAGTGCACTTATGGCACTCATGCTGTACATTCATGGCCACCGAAGCCTCAACCTGCTGGGTTCAGGCGATCCTTCAACCTTCCAAGTAGCTGGAACTACAGGCATGCACCACCATGCCTGGCTTTTTTTTTTTTTTTTTGTAGTGACAAAGTCTCACCATGTTGCTGAGGCAAATCTCCAACCCCTGAGCTCAGGCATCCTCTCACCTCTGCCTCCCAAAGTGCTGGGATTACAGGCATTAACCACCCCGCCCAGCCTAAAAGTTGACTTTTTGTTTTTGTTTTTATTTTTGAGTTGGAGTCTCACTCTGTCGCCCAGGCTGCTGGAGGGCAGTGGCTGCTCCCTGCCACCGCAGCCTCAATCTGCTTGGCTCTGGCAATCCTTCTGCCTCAGCCTTCCAAGTAACTGGAACTACAGGCATGCACTACCACGCCCGACTAATTTTTTTTTTGATTTATTATAGAGATGAGGTCTCGCCAAGTTACCCAGGCGGGTCTTGAACCCGTGGGCTCAGGCAGTCCACTCACCTCAGGCTCCCAAAAGCATGGGATTACAGACTGAGCCACTGAGCCCGGCTAAGTTGACTTTTTTGAGCCATAGTTTCACTATATTGCCCAGGCTGGAGTGCAGTGGAACAGTCTCAACCTCTTGGGCCTGGGTAATCCAGAAGTTGACTTTTAAGATGACTTAGAAAACACCCTGTGTTGTTGACCACATTAATTTCAAGGTAATATGTTTCTCAGTCCCAAGATTTTAATTTGTGTCGCTTTACAAAGGGCTGCCTTTGCATTTGCTCTTAGAAGCCTTTAGAACTGAAATACTGAAATTTGAGAGAAACTTTATTTTTGATCAAATCAAAATAGACATTATCTAAGGATATCAGTTAGCAACCAGAAATCCTACAGGAAGTGTGTTGAGTCACAGACTGTAACAACTACTGAGTAAAGTTCGCACTCTAGTTCTTCTAAAACAAAACCAAAAAGTACTTCCTTTTCTTTTTGGTTTTTTTGGGGGGGTTTTTTGTTGTTGTTGTTTTTTTTTTTTTTGAGTCGGAGTCTCACTCTGTTGCCCAGGCTGGAGTGCAGTGGCATGCTCAGTGAGTCATGTGACTTGAGTTTTAGTTAAAATAATTACAGTGAAGGACACTATAACTAGGTTTACTTTTAGGGGTAATGAATATAGGTAACTCAGATTTTGGCTGTGCTATTCAGTATTTCTTTTGGCTTCTTAGTAGGTATTAAAATTGTTTATAGTAATTCCGTATGTAGTATCATTTAATAAATAAAGCTGTATATAAGGCAGATGGAAAAATTTTAGGATGAAATATGGAACCAGTTCTCATTTGAGACTTGAAACTGCTTTAGAGTTAAGTAGTTTTTTTTTTTTAATTTCATTCTTCTGTTTATTTAGTTTATTTTTTTATATCAATATTTTTTATATTGATATTGTGGGATACAGTTAAGGGTTAGGTATACAAATATGCTTCATTCAGGCACCCTTGTTGATAAGGGGTGTCTTCCTTTCCCCAGACAGATACTGACTACCGTTAATCCCACCTCCCTTCCCCTCCCCCCTGAGTTAAGTAGTTTTCGTAATTCATTAGTATTCTACTTTTTTGTTTCTGTTGGATTTTGAAACTGAGTTGTCTAAAATCACTCTGATAATTCTGTAAATTATCAAGTTTATAGGGAATATGCTAAACCTGTTTTAAATATTAACTTTGATGCATCCTTTGCATGTTTTCTCCCTATAGATTATTAAACTGTGTTTCTTAATTTACACATTTCTTTTAAATCTTTCTAAATATTTGTGCTCTGAATGATGTCTGTGGTGATTTTTACTGTCCTACAGTTGTTTTTTCCTGAACCTTTTAAGTCTTGGGACTGAACTTCTCATTGTTTCTAGAATTAATGCCTTTTGGAAGTTGAAGTTTTCTAAGTTTTACATTGTAAATGGCATGTAATACTCAGTTTTTAGAATATTTAAATTAAACAAATACATTGCTTGTGATAGGTTGAGGACATAATATGGGTAGCTGGTCATTCTTGTAGCTAAAAACCGGGTGTGATAAACAGGAGTCTGACCTGGCCGTTGCCTTTTCTCATCTGCAGGTGTGTGTGGTTTCAGCGCAGCATGGCTGTGGTCATCCGTTTGCAAGGTCTCCCAATTGTGGCGGGGACCATGGACATTCGCCACTTCTTCTCTGGATTGACCATTCCTGATGGGGGCGTGCATATTGTAGGGGGTGAACTGGGTGAGGCTTTCATCGTTTTTGCCACTGATGAAGATGCAAGGCTTGGTATGATGCGCACAGGTGGTACAATTAAAGGGTCAAAAGTAACACTATTGTTGAGTAGTAAAACGGAAATGCAGAATATGATTGAACTGAGTCGTAGGCGTTTTGAAACTGCCAACTTAGACATACCACCAGCAAATGCTAGTAGATCAGGACCCCCACCTAGCTCAGGAATGAGTGGCAGGGTAAACTTGCCTACAACGGTACCCAACTTTAATAATCCTTCGCCCAGTGTAGTTACTGCCACCACTTCTGTTCACGAAAGCAATAAAAACATACAGACATTTTCCACAGCCAGCATAGGAACAGCTCCTCCAAATATGGGGACTTCCTTTGGGAGCCCAACATTTAGCTCAACTGTTCCAAGCACAGCCTCTCCAATGAACACAGTCCCACCACCACCAATTCCTCCAATCCCAGCGATGCCATCTTTGCCACCAATGCCATCCATTCCCCCAATACCAGTTCCTCCTCCAGTACCTGCATTGCCACCTGTGCCTCCTGTACCTCCTATTCCCCCAGTCCCCTCCGTGCCACCCATGACCCCACTGCCACCCATGTCAGGCATGCCGCCATTGAATCCGCCACCTGTGGCACCGCTTCCTGCTGGAATGAATGGCTCTGGAGCGCCTATGAATCTGAACAATAACCTGAACCCTGTGTTTCTGGGTCCATTGAATCCTGTTAACCCTATCCAAATGAACTCTCAAAGCAATGTGAAGCCACTTCCCATCAACCCTGATGATCTCTATGTCAGTGTGCATGGAATGCCCTTTTCTGCAATGGAAAATGATGTCAGAGATTTTTTCCATGGGCTCCGTGTTGATGCCGTGCATTTGTTGAAAGACCATGTAGGTAGAAATAATGGGAATGGATTAGTTAAGTTTCTCTCCCCTCAAGATACATTTGAAGCTTTGAAACGAAACAGAATGCTGATGATTCAACGCTATGTGGAAGTTAGCCCTGCCACAGAAAGACAATGGGTAGCTGCTGGAGGCCATATCACTTTTAAGCAAAATATGGGACCTTCTGGACAAACCCATCCCCCTCCTCAGACACTTCCCAGGTCAAAATCGCCCAGTGGGCAGAAAAGGTCAAGGTCAAGATCACCACATGAGGCTGGTTTTTGTGTTTATTTGAAAGGGCTACCATTTGAAGCAGAAAACAAACATGTCATTGATTTTTTCAAAAAGTTGGATATCGTGGAAGATAGTATTTATATAGCTTATGGACCCAATGGGAAAGCAACTGGTGAAGGCTTTGTAGAGTTCAGGAATGAGTCTGACTATAAGGCCGCTCTGTGTCGTCATAAACAGTACATGGGCAATCGCTTTATTCAAGTTCATCCAATTACTAAGAAAGGTATGCTGGAAAAAATAGATATGATTCGAAAAAGACTGCAGAACTTCAGCTATGACCAGAGGGAAATGATATTAAATCCAGAGGGGGATGTCAACTCTGCCAAAGTCTGTGCCCACATAACAAATATTCCATTCAGCATTACCAAGATGGATGTTCTTCAGTTCCTAGAAGGAATCCCAGTGGAAGAAAATGCTGTACATGTTCTTGTTGATAACAATGGGCAAGGTCTAGGACAGGCACTGGTTCAGTTTAAAAATGAAGATGATGCACGTAAGTCTGAATGCTTACACCGTAAAAAACTTAATGGGAGAGAAGCTTTTGTTCATGTAGTTACCCTAGAAGATATGCGAGAGATTGAGAAAAATCCCCCCGCTCAAGGAAAAAAGGGATTAAAGATGCCTGTGCCAGGTAATCCTTCAGTACCAGGAATGCCCGGTGCGGGACTGCCCGGTGCGGGACTGCCCGGTGCGGGAATGCCCGGTGCAGGAATGCCCAGTACAGGAGGTGAAGAGCATGCCTTCTTGGCTGTAGGATCAAAGGAAGCCAACAATGGGCCTCCGTTTAACTTTCCTGGTAATTTCGGTGGGTCAAATGCCTTTGGGCCGCCACTCCCTCCTCCAGGATTAGGAGGAGCCTTTGGTGATGCTAGGCCTGGTATGCCTTCAGTTGGAAACAGTGGTTTGCCTGGTCTAGGACTGGATGTTCCGGGTTTTGGAGGTGGACCAAATAATTTAAGTGGGCCATCGGGGTTTGGAGGGGGCCCTCAGAATTTTGGAAATGGCCCTGGTAGCTTGGGTGGCCCTCCTGGCTTTGGAAGTGGCCCTCCTGGTCTTGGAAGTGCCCCTGGGCATTTGAGCGGGCCACCAGCTTTTGGACCTGGACCTGGCCCTGGTCCAATTCATATTGGTGGTCCCCCTGGCTTTGGATCTAGTTCTGGAAAACCAGGACCAACAGTAATTAAAGTGCAGAACATGCCCTTTACTGTGTCTATTGATGAGATTTTAGATTTCTTTTATGGCTATCAAGTAATCCCAGGCTCTGTGTGTTTAAAATACAATGAAAAAGGTATGCCCACAGGTGAAGCCATGGTAGCCTTTGAGTCTCGGGATGAAGCCACAGCTGCTGTCATTGATTTAAATGACAGGCCTATAGGTTCAAGAAAAGTAAAACTTGTATTAGGGTAGCCATTCACATCAATTCTTTATAAGGTAGATCTTCATATTGCTGTGGTTAATGCATCCAGTTTGTTTTTCTAGTATTTCCAGGTTAGAACCTTTGGATTGTTTCAATTGCATATAGTTTGGTTTTCATAACGTAGAGCATTGGTTGACTGTTTACAGAAGACTCACTCACCAGGATAAACATTGCTGTATGTTACAGTAAAGCTATCTGGAGAGAACACATAAATGATTTTGGCATACCAATAGAGAAGCCATTTGTAAAGCTCAAATGACCACATAAAGTTTATCAAGGAGTCTAGATTGGTTTTGTTTTATACCATATGGGATGAAGAAAATAGAAATGTCAGTAGAACTCATTGAGGGTGCTCTTGCCAGCTACTGAAAAGTAGAAGTTGGCTACTCTCGGAATTTGGTCTAAAGCGGGACAGATTTGCTTTGTTTTAGGGTAAAGCTATGTCTAAGTCCTCATTTTCTTTTAAAATTGAATAAAATCTCTGTATACAGATTCATTGTATGTACCTTTATTGCTTCTTGAGGGTTCTTGCTGTATAGACAGTCCTGCTTCAGAAGTTGCTGCTTTGTTTGACTCACTTGTAAATAAGCAGAACTGTTTTGTTGGTTTTTTTCCCTAAATATAAAACCTCCACACTTGGTTTATGCTATAACTTTGAACTTTGATTTCTAATGTCATACTTAAAACTGTGTGGAATAAGACTTTTGCCATAAAAATAAACTATGGAGTCCTCTACCTACCAGAGCCTTTTTGGTTTGACCACCAAGTTTGAGTTCAGTCAGTTTAAAAATTGTTCATGTTGTTTGGATGACATTGAAAACTAGAAACCACTTTTAATAATCAGTGTTTAAGATGCTTGGTTTGTAGTCCAATCTATGATGGACTAACTGTTCTAGCAATTTCCTTCTGTCCCAGTTTATGTGAAATTTTGGCCTTTAAGCAAACAGGAGTCCATTCATAAGAAAGAGCATTACTATATTGTGGTTTTTAAAACTGAAGTTGAAATTGTTAGCTTTGTTAGCCGTAGTATTATTGAATAAAAGATCCATAAGCTGGTTCATAGATTGATATGCGTTTAATCCTGTTATTTGGAGGCATTTTGGTGTAGTTGTTCGATCAGGAGCCTGTTTACAAAAATTCTTTATACAGAATACAAGTGCAGCTGCCAGAGGGGAGAAAATTTATATTCCTTGCCCTTTCATACTCTTTTCTTTGGCATTCAGGACACTAAGGCAAGAGAACCACATGGGTTCTCGTTGGTGAGTGTCCTTGTCATGAAAACATTTTCCTTACAACGTCCTGCTCGCTGCCACAAAAGGCTCTAATTAGGGTCATTTTTCTTAGTTAAAATGTTCTAAAGATGTGTCACATTATAAACATACAGAATGGGAGATTGTTGAGATATCATGGAAAGCAAATTTTATTTTTTACATGACCCTCTTGCTTTGGTTTGAAACATCCCCAACATTTTCTTCAAATCAATATATATTTACAAAGGGGTTAGCCTTTTAAAATAAATATTTCCTATTTAAAAAAATATAGTGCCTTTTTGATGTTGTAAATCAGTAGAACACCGATATACAGCGTCGTGTAACTTAGAGTTAAGAATGGCAACAGTTTGATTTGTGTGATAAGATTTGGAAAGCCTTTTCATTTAAAATCTTAGAGGATTGACAGTACAGGATTTTTGTTTAAGGAAAGGATTGTTTAGACTTTCAAGAGGTGATTGTGTTGTGGGTCTTTTGATAATTCATGAATACAAATTTGCTTTGATAGATATTGCCTCCTCAACTTAAAAAGCAATATGATGTTTGTATATGCTGTTCAATTTAAGTTTCTGTTAAGTAATCATTTCTCATTCCAAAGACAATGCAAAAAACTTCAGCACTGCTCGGGAGTCTATTTCAACTGCAAATATTTTCCCCATTGGAAAACTAGTTTCATTTTAGAAAAATGGGTTGTTTGAAAATGAAAGTCTTTTATCTTTTTTCACAATTTGTTTTGGTTATATGTTCGTACATTATTAAATATTTCATACACCTTATTGCAACTACTTTGTTATTTCTACATCTTAGATAAATGCTGAAAAGGAAAACTTGATTGTTCATCGAATTAAATAAATTAAGAAAATAGTGGTTTGTGTAGAATTGGAGAGAACTATGTTTCATATTTCATTGAATCACAACGGTTCTCGTTGTGAAATGTAATTAAATGCTTTGCCCTCTGGAACTTGATTTTTGTGTATCTAAGATTTATTAACACAGTGCTAACTGCTAAGCATACTGTTTATCCTGTTCTGGGCATTGGAGTTTCAGTTAAAAAGTTTTTTTGAAAATGTGTTCTGTGAAACTATTCAGACCTCTTGTCCTGCAAATTTTCTCCTAAGAACTAGGTTTGGGGTGGAAATGAATTTACATTATTTTCTCATTTGCTTTGTATAGTATGAAGGATTTGTAAAGCTCTGCTCAAAGTTGTGTGCATTTGTAAACACTATTATGATATTTTCAATTTTATGTGTAATTTTTATTGTCTGTTTTCGGTGACCATGTCATTAATGGAAGAGAATCTTTTCCATTAGGTTTATTTTTTTTTTCTCTCCCTTCTGCTGAGTTTTTATTGGTGTTCATTTTTCTTTTGCTTTAAAGGATTAGATAAATCTACAAATGTATTTTATAAATAAGCAACTTTGTAAACTCTTCTGAACTTTAGTGAAACATTTAGTTCATAAGCATAATTTGTAGGTGTGTTCTGTGTTTACACTATAGTTTGGATGTACAATTATTAGTGGCTTTTTTAAAAAATACAATACAGTGTTAAGTGAAATATAGTTCCTAGCTTTGTACTCCAGGTTATCAAAGCATCAATGAAAAGTCCATTAGGAAGCTTATTACTCAAAATTTCAGATAGTAATATTCAGTGTAGTTAAGGTCAGTCTAACCCACTGGATGAAAATCTAGGTCTGTATGGGCGTAAGCCAACATATATATTTAGGTAGAAATAGTCACCTTGTATAAAAATAAGGACATATAATAGCCTTTAACTTCTATCCCTTTTACTGGATTCTGTGATTGTGTACAGGTGTAGGTCAAATGTATAAAAATAAAACCCACTCATCAATTTTAAGAACACCTGTAAAACGAATAAAGAAAATGTAAAATTGCTGCTAAGTCAAATCTTTCAGAAATAATCTCTGGCAGTGGTCAGTTTAAAAATTATTTCCCACCCTTGCAAAATTGCCACATATAAATTGTTTTACTGGCAGTTCTACAGTAGTCCAGACTTTAGAAACCAGACAGTAAAATGGCTCATTGCCGGCATGGCCACAACATTGCCAGCACATACTGCCTTGGCATCATTCAGCAGAGGTTCTTGTTTATAAAGATGAAGTCTTGAATACTGTTCAATAAACTTGTCACAAAATAAAACAGGCTGATGCTTTTAATGCTTTAACTGCATAAGAGTACTTTACTGAGCTGATATTATCAAGTACTTTTTTTATAACTCCTGAAAATATTTTGTGCCTTTGGAAAGGTGGATTTGATGAACTAGGAGGTAACAATTGTTGTTTATCCTTGTCTGCTAATGCTGAAGTGTGAAAAGAAGAGGCTACCTGGAACAGCAGGGAGGAAACTTGATTCTAGGTCAAGTTCGTGGTATCCACCCTGTCAGAATGTTATGTGTGTTTTGCTAGTGAACTACTTCGTTATGTGAACTTGGAATGAACTGGAGACCAGGTGCTCCTTTTCATAGAAGGAGTCTTAAAGGGGTCTGTGAATTATTTTTAAAAACTGATTACAGTAGGAAATGGGAAAATAAAATCTTCAGGGTAGATTCTCAATTGCACACACTCTAAAGCTTTGTTTTTCTTTTTTGCTTTTGCATTATTAGTATGTGAGGTATTTGAGGAAGGGAAGAAAGGAATCAAAAATAACGCTTTCTGACATTAATGTTTTGATTTTTGTCTATTTCACATGTGTTCAACTTCTGAAAAATAGCAAAAAGAAAGTGTCTGTAAACTATAATCCTTTTTTAAAAAGTGGATTAGAGTCGCAGTGAAACTAGTGGCTGTTCCTTATAACCAAAACTCTAGAGAAATGTTTAAAACTTTTATTTTTATCATGAAAGAGTTTAGCTTGTATTAGAATTTGGATACTAAGCTTGTTTTAGAGGAGGTTAGACTAGACATAATTCCAGGTAGTAGCTGAGCCATTTTTAAATGATCAGGCTTTGACTAAGCATTGGAAAAATCACTGAGTGAAACCAGCCGCCTCCAGATATCCAGGTGGCCTTTATCATTTGAAAGGGATGGACTGTGATAATATGTCTCCTTTTCGTAATCAGGAGAGATCACTTCTATAATTCGTTGTCTGCTTTCCAGTGTTTTACAGCAAAAACAAAAAAAAGTTTATAAATTATGTGCATCATAACCAGTCTCCTCCCAAAAGTAGAGTTTTTAATGGGATATGGTAGAATAAAATTGCTTTATTTCACTTTTCTTTTTAGTATAAATCTGAAAGATCTCATTGGCTAATTGTAAAATGTCCTGGAAAGAGTGTACTGGCAGTAGCACAATTCTCTGATGCTGTAGTGACTTTTCTGGGAAAACCCTAATATTCAACACCATAAGCAAGTTAATCTGTTGGTACCTCCTCAGGTAAATGTTAATTCTTTGTTGTTCCTGGGTTTATTCTTGCTGCTTTTAGTTACTTTGTGTCAGAGAGTCTCAGTAGCATCCTGGCATGACTCCTTTTCTGGATCAACATAACTAGCAATGAGCAACCAAGGTGGCATGATTTTCTACATACTGCTCTACTACTGAAGAGTCCAGAAGGAGTAAAAAGCCACCTGATGTAAACATTCCAGCCACATGGAAAGAAGGGCAGCACATTAAAAGTCTGGAGGCAGGAAGCAGTGCTGGGAAAAATGTCATTAGCCAAATGCCTTGAAATCTGTCAAGAGCCCCAGGGGCTTCCCTTCTGTGAATATATTTAAGGTTAGGACTGGAGAGAAGTGGTAACTGGCACAGCAGAGCATTATTGGGATTGACACTCCAGTTGTTCCAAACATCTGGACTCTAATCTTGGTAACTTAATAGTCCAGGCCATTTTTCCTAATCAACTGATCGCTTGCCTTTTCATGTTGAGAGGAGGAGGAAGTGACTATTTGGTCATGAAGCACTGACCAGCAAGAGAGCATAATTCAATATGAACAGAGTTAAAGGCATTGAGTCAGCTTACCTCATCCCGGAAGTGAGCTATGTTGTATTCCAGTGGGCTTACCCCTTGGTGTTTCACTCCCTCTTCGTTCTGCTGCTGCTGATTTTCTCCTTTTGCCTGCTTATGTTGTAAATCTGCTGGTGACCAGGACTATAAATCTCACTTAGACTGAAGTTCTCTCACTGCTGTCTCTAGCCCCAGCCTCCCAATGGGTGGGAATAGTAGCTTTTGATTAGTGACCAAGACTTGTCACATGAATTTGTGCTTTATATCAAATGGTAACAACCACATTGTGCCTACCACAAGTCATCTGTCTTTGCAGAGTGGGATTGATTTAAGAAGGGAAAAAATTTCATTTAAAGAGTTTTAAAATTACACCAACTGGTGCTGCTGCTTTCCTCGTTTTTCTTTTATTCTACTTGGAAGTTTATTAATGTAACCCTCCACTACACTTCTCCACACACTGTATTGCAATGGTGGTGGGAGGGTGGCACAGCCTTTTTACATAACTCCCTTCTGCAGTGTGGCCTATGGGACCAGCGGCGTCCCTCTGCTATAAATCTGCCTAAAGTGGTGGAAGGGTTAACACAACAACTAGTTTAACTGAAGTAGATCCTGCTTTACTTCTATGATCATTGAATTGACAGGTTGGAATTGGAAACATGTTACCTTCAAGTTAAGACAATTTCACATGAGTATACAGCCATAATTGTATCCCTACTAACAAATTTTTGCACAGTGTTGTCCACCAGCACTTACACATTGGTGGAAAAGGAAGCAAAGTGAGATGCCTGTTCTTCAGAAGTTTAGAGTTAAGTCACACAAGTAAGTGCTCGTTGGTACTTAGGCTAGGTACACTCCTGTGTCACAGGAACCAGGTAAAGGCTTCCCTGGCAGATTGCTAAACTGTGGTCATATAGGAACTAAGAGTAAACTAGTCTGTAACTGTACATTAGTTTCTTATTCTCTGCTTCCTTAACATGCACATTCTGAAGAGTGACCCATTTTAACCTTTCCCAAAAATCCAAGATGAATTTATTCCAGTGAGGGGCAGGAAAACTTGTTATGAATAGTTAGTTTTCTTTCCCAAGAGCTCTGGTCTGCTAATATTCTACAGCTCCTTTTGTGCCGTAGACTACTGCACACTGGAGGTGCACAAGTTTCTGGTGATGTCTCCGCCCTGGAGATGCTCAGAAAGGTGGTCCAGTACTGTAATTTCAGATACCTTTCAGGTGATAGGCATTAAAAGAATGTAGGTTTCAACAGGGCAGACTACCCTGTAGATAATTCTTTGAAAATTTTGGTCTAGATCACATCTTTCTGAGGTGACTTCTACCTTACTTGCACAATTCGTGTTTGTTCTTTGAAACTTACACCTTGAATGAAGTCCTATAACTGGAGTCCAGCATATCCCCTGACCCAGCAGTCAGACTAATAAGAAGAATTATTTTCCATTTGTGTGCAAAGCTCTAGTTAGTATAGGTCATGGGAGAGGCCATATGAACCTCACTGCTCTTCAGCTGAATGGACTTCAGGTTGGACTGGATCAACAAGACATGAGCTGATGCAAAAATGGGTAGATATAGAAATCACTTTCTTGAACTCTGGTCGTGGCTCTGTCAGTTACTATGACCCAGGACAAGTCATCTCTCTGTGGCCTCAATGTTTCTTTTATAAACTGGTAATCATACCAGTTTTAAGCTGCTGTGATTGTATGAACTTAGCCATTCTATTTTTGGACATCTGTAGTGAGTTTGGGCCTTAAGGTTCCAGGAGTGGAACACCAAGTTTTTGTCTGGCTACTCTACTGCTTTTTCTACTGTAGTGGTCCCACACTACAACTTGAGAACTTTAAAAGGGAAGGATCTTCATTTCTCCTTTGGGAGGCTGTCCCTGTCCTGCCAGTCAGGTCCTCTGGAGCAGGTAGACAACAGGCATTCCTCCTGGATCCATTTCTCCTTGGTCCTATGAACCAAGGAATTAGAGATTCTGGAAAAGCATCCACAGCACCACTCACCCAATCATGAGCACTGAAAGGAGCAGCAGAGGACACTTTCTGTGGTTGGCTTTACGTTATCCTCAAAATAACCCTGTAAAGTTGGCATTGTCCCCACTTTATAGATTTACCTGGGGTTATCCAGGCAAAGATAAACAAAATAATAGGGATGAGCAAATAATTTTTTGTTTTGAGAAAGTATTTATTGAGAGAACAGAAAGGCTCCCACAGTAGGAGGGGACCCAAAGAGGTTGCCTGATTGTTTTGTTTTGTTTTTGAGTCAGAGTCTCACACCGTTGCCCAGGCTGGTGTACAGTGTGGCATGATTACAGCTAGCCACAACCTCAACCTTTCATCCAAGTAGCTGGAACTAGAGGCATGCGCCACTATGCCCAGCTAATTTTTAAATTTTTTGTAAAGACAAGGTCTCACCAAATTGTCCAGGTTGGTCTCGGACCCCTGGGCTCAGGCATTCCTTTTGCCTCTGCCTCCTAAAGTGCTGGGATTACAGGTGTGAGCTACCGCACCCGGCCTGGCAAAGATATTTCAACCAGAGGACTGCATGACTCTAGAGGTAGAGCCCCTCCCTCAACTGTTCCCTGCCTCTCCCTAACTTCTGGGTGAAATGTGGTAGGCTACTGGCAGCAGTCTTCTGTCATGGATCCTGTGCCTGCTGGGGAAGGGGCTTCTGCTCTGTTCCAATGCCTTTTCAGTTTCTCAGCTCCTACTGTGGAGGGGCAGATTCCATTACTTGTTGGTAAGTCTTTTTTTTTTTGAGTTGGAGTCTGTCTCTGTCGCCCAGACTGGAGTACAGTGGCCGCTCCCGGCCACCACAGCCCACCGCAGCCTCGACCTGCTGGGCAGGTCCTTC